>NC_064408.1:9350000-9650000 GCF_023375975.1 Astyanax mexicanus
CACCTGAATATTGATTTCACCTGTTACATGCACTATATATATATATATATATATATATATATATATATATATATATATATATATATATATATATATATGCATATCCCCTCACTTCTTAGTCCTTTCCGGGTATTGTTGGATTTTCTATGTACAAAGCATTGATCTCTCTCGCATAGCATTAGCTCTCTCATTTTTACATTGTTATGTATTTACTGACCCTGATTTTTGCCTGCTTTTTGATATTTACCTTGCTGTTTATGACCCTTGGTCTAATTCTCGTATCTGGTATGTTTACTCCCTCTTGCTGCTGTTTACCGGTGTTGACCTTGCTTGTTTTGAGTACTTTCTGTGCCAAACTCTTATTTAATAATAAGTCCTTACACTGCATTTGCGCATTTGCGCATGTCTTGTATTGCACTGAAAGAAAGAAAATTCCATATTTTTTAATTGTTTTTCATAAGAACAATTTTGTTTGAAAAAAAGATACAAAGAAAGAAAGAACTAGAAAAGATAGAACGTCTAGTGATGGGAGAAATTTTATTTTATTTTTGTTTTGTGGTTTCTCCTTTTCTACCTCAAAAAATATTTATTTTCCTAATGTTAAGGGAAACTTTGTTGTTTACTGTTTAGTTTATGTGATGAAGTATTTTTGTTGTCACATACAATGTTTGGCGAATTTTATTTTTTTTTTTTTTTTTGATCCTTTGGATTTATGAAGCTTAAATATTAAAAAGTATCGGTATCGATATCTGCAATACTGGCCCTGCATTTACTTGGCATCGGATCGACACCAGAATTCCGGGTATCGCCCACCTCTAAACATAAGGCTTTGTGAATGTAGCTCTGTATTGTAGAGCTTGATAAAGGTTTTCCAAAGTAATCCCTTACCTATATGTTGAAAAAAGAAAAAAAAAAATGTAATGTTCTGTATAGAACCATTGTGAACCATTGTGTTTAATAAAGAGCCTCTTTTTATAAAGGTCTAATGCTCTATCTGAGAGCACAGACACAGAGGGGAGTGATATATAGCTACACAGCGAGAAGAGCCTGAAGATTGAAATATGATAATTCTTAATGGATTTCTTGCTGGAAAAACAAAAATAATTATAGCGCTCATATCAGTGAACGCCTGCCGTGTGGAGAAAAGCCCACAACGTATAGTTGCCCACTGATTGGCCCCCCAGGCACCGTGATGAGGCGGGACGGCTCTGAGATGCTCTCAGGCCTCCGACTGCAGCCGTAAATACACAGAAATGAGGAGATCAATATATGAGACTAGGGCAAATCCATACACATATACACTGCTGTCAGGAGCGATGTGTGATCTGCTATATCTGTGCATACAGGCAGAAGAACTAGTACACACCACCAGCCAGAGGAATCACCGTTTAAAAGTTGGGAATCAATTTTTCAACGATAGAAAACTCAGAACAGTAGAGCTAAATAAATTCATATTAATTCATATCAAAGGTTGTATAAGGAACCATCTACCAAAAAGTGTGACAAAATGTTGTGATGATATACATTTAAATGTAGATAAATAGTTGTACCCAGAAGGAATTGTCCTCTTGCAATGCTTTTCAGAAGAAAACCAAAAGTTACCAGGAACAATAAATGATTAAAAGTTTGGACTTTAGATCTCTCAGCATGTAAAGAGTTGTAGAGGTTCCTAATGGTGTTCTGTGACAATCCATCCCATCTCACACAGTTCCTGCAGATGTCTTTACAGCAAGCTCTTGAGATTTCTCTTCTGAAAACTGTTTATTTGGGGGAGTAAAGCACTTCTGTTAATTTAAATGAACATTAGATTTCCAGATTTCCGCTAAGGCTGGGTGCAGCAGCATTAGCATTAGCGGATAACAGTAAATGCTTCCCGACAAGCGCTATACTGAGGAATCCTGTGTGTTTCGGTAAGCTAAAGTGATATTAGCTAGCGGTTCATCCCATGTAGCTTGTTTTAACACGGTAAACACACAAACTGCAGTCAGATATACTCACCTCTAAATGGTGAAAGAGCTAGTGCTGCAGTAAGTGGCTAATGCTAATACTGCTCCAGCAGTGCTAGCCAGGGTTAGCTACAGGTTACAGGTTGATACAGTATACTCACCTCTAAACATCAAAAGAGTCAGTGCTAAGGGTTACAAGATTTTAAAATGTTTAGGTTAAAAGCCAGCACACTTGTCCACTTATGAGCTATTAAAATAAATATTATATATAAATGTATATATAATTCTATACATATATGGGGAAAGAAAATAAGAGAGCACTTACAAATGATGAGTTTCTTTGATTTCACCAAATTAAAAACCTCTGGAATATAATCAAGAGGAAGCTGGATGATCACAAGCCATCAAACCACCAAACTGAACTGCTTGATTTTTTGCAGCAGGAGTGAAGGCATAACGTTATCCAAAAGCAGTGTGCAAGACTGGTGGAGGAGAACATGACAAACTTTATGAATATGAACTTGTTTACTTTGCATTATTTGAGGTCTGAAAGCTCTGTATCTTGTTTGTTAGCTTGTCAGCCATTTCTCATTTACTGCAAATAAATGCTCTAAATCACAATATTTTTATTTGGAATTTGGGAGACATGTTGTCTGTAGTTTATAGAATAAAACATCAATGTTCATTTTACTCAAACATAAACCTATAAATAGCTAAATTAGAGAAACTGATTCAGAAACTGATTTTTTGCCAGAGCTGTATATTAAACATACTTTACCCATCACCAGCGGCAACGGCCACTTCAAAGGGTTAACTGTCTTCATGTGCTGATCATTATGTATTCTGATTGGTCGTCTGGAGGTGGGTTGGATGCTTCTGCACCATCAGCACTCTACAGATATCGAACCAATGAGCCGCATGTATTGACATGAAGCTGCTCGTCAAATGGTGCTTGGCCCCCTAATCTGCATACGCGGCACAAGCTATCACCCGGGTCAAACACACACACACACACACACACACACACACACACACACACACACACACACACACACACACACACACACACACACTCACACACTAGGACATCTCTTCTCATTATGTATTCCACAATCTGAGTGAAGGAGTGATGTCTAATCATGTGAAGGAAGAACAGTTATTTATTCATGAGTTTATGAGCTCTTAGGGGAGATTAAACCGTGCTCTCCATCCTCTCCCTGACCTCCAGCCTCCTTCTCTCTGTCATTCTCTCTCTCCATCCGTCTTTTTCAACTAATATATCTCTCTATACATGTCCTCCCAGCCTTTTCTCTCTCTACACTTCATCACTCTATGGCTATTATTTAGTATGAATGGCTATATTTGGCTGTTGGTCAGTAATTTTTCACTTACTTGAGTAAGTGAGTGAATGTAATGATGACATACAGCTCAGAAAAAATATAAGAAACCACTTAAAAATGATGAGTTTCTTTGATTTTACCAAATTGAAAACCTCTGGAATATAATCAAGAAGAAGATGGATGATCACAAACCATCAGACCAAACTGAACTGCTTGAATTTTTGCACCAGGAGTAAAGCAGCATAAAGTTGTCCAAAAGCAGTGTGTAAGACTGGTGGAGGAGAAGATGATGCCAAGATGCATAAAAACTGTGATTAAAAAAAAAGGGTTATTCCACCAAATATTGATTTCTGAACTCTTAAAACTTTATGAATATGAACTTGTTTTCTTTGCATTATTTGAGGTCTGAAAGCTCTGCATCTTTTTTGTTATTTCAGCCATTTCTTATTTTCTGCAAATAAATGCTCTAAATTACAATATTTTTATTTGGATTTTGGGAGAAATGTTGTCTGTAGTTTATAGAATAAAACAAAAATGTTCATTTTACTCAAATATAAACTTAGAAATAGCTAAATCAGATTCAGAAACTGAAGTGCTCTCTTAATTTGTGTTTCAGAGCTGTAGTCACCCTGCAAGATCTGTGAGTAAAAAGTCTGATAAAATTGTGAGAGGGTGTAAGACTGTAGTTTTTTCAATGTCATCCATAGTTTTGTATCAAACATTTTTATAAGTTTTGCATGTTTTTTTTTGGATTTTGGAAAAAATGACTTACGTGCAAAATTCACAGAATCTGTGCTATTTCTGTCCCCAGAAAATTACATGCATAAATGTGCACACTAAATAACTTTTAAATACATTTTATAATTAAGCATATTGTATTGTACATTGACCAAATTGCAAAAGTAAGAAATGAAATTAAAAACATAAATAAAAAAATACTTAGAACACTGAAAAAATAGCAATTGTTATTTGTTCCCACTTTCTAACTATAAACTTTACCATGAAATATAATTATTAAAATCCTTCAGAGATATGTTTTTTGCATTGTTGTGTGACTCCAAATCCCATCTATGCTTTAAAAATATATATTTTTATAATAAATCCATAATATTAAAGTTAAAATACACATTTTTGTTGTGTCCCTGGGTTTCAGTCCTGTTACTGTAACACATTACCCTGATCATCTGAACATTCTACAACAGGAAGTGACATCAGTTGGTTCTTCTGAAGTTCACGGGAAGACCAAAATGAAGTACCCTCATTTGTTTTTCTGTATATTTGATTTTATTGTAACTCTATCATTGAGAAGCACAATCTCAACACTCTGTCCTGTTACCTAAATTAATTCTTAGATCTTATTTATTTTTAAAATACAAATTATGTGAAAATCACTAGAATGTGTTCAGTGTCCTCATGCTATTAGCATAGCTGTCATTTAGCTATTTTTCATTTTTTTGCTAATTCTACACTAAAAACTCATTAATGTTACTTTCATCCCTGTTACTCAAAGTATAAAAAGTAACAGGAATGAGTTCCAGTAACAGGAGTGTTTTTTTGTCATAAATATCAATTATTTAAACATGCAGTCAAACATTTCTTTAGAATAAAGACTTTCTTCTGAGAAAATCAAAGGAATAAGGGGTTTTACTTTTTAAACATGCTTTTTAAATGTTACATAATTTTTGTAACCATCTTCAGCTTAGAAACCTTGTAATTTTTTAAGTAAAGCTGCCTGAGTTTGACATGTTTCGAATAGTTAAAAACATGTGTTATTAGATTCAGAGTTGAAAATAGAGTTTCAATAAAGTTTAATTTGGAAAAAAGTTACAACAATCAAAGCTAAAGACAGTCCAAACAGATATTAGAGTGTGTGACCTTTTTTTGTCCAGAAAGCAGAAAAAAGCAGAAAAATTGGCAAATATAAGAATCTGATACACGTTCAAAATGCTCCTTTGATTTAATGTTGTGGATGGAGCCTTTTCTCATTGGTTTATGACAGACTGCCCTTCACATTTGTTACAGGCACTGTAGTCCAGAACCCACACTTTACACTTTTAGGGCTCTTTTAAACATGCTTTTAAAATATCACGAGTTTTGTAACCAGTGTCGGATTAGTAACCTTGTAAAAAATTAAGCAAAGCTGTCTGAGTACATGTTTTGAATAGTTAAATATATAAGATTTTTTAAAAGTTTAATTTGGAAGAGTTATAACAAGCAAGTGGCACCCATTCAGTGGCCCTCACCCTTTATTTATTTATTTATTTATTTATTTATAATTTTTCCCATTTTCTCCCCAATTTATATGGCCAATAACCCAACCAACTCATTAGGACTCCCCTTATCACTAGTAATGCCCCAACACACCAGGAGGGTGAAGATTAACACATGCTTCCTCTGATACATGTGAAGTCAGCCACCACTTCTTTTCGAGCTGCTGCTGATGCAGCATTGCCGAGCAGAGAGCGTGCTCGGAGGACAGCAGAGCGAATCAATTCTGATACATCAGCTCACAGACGCCCTGTGCTATGGACATCACCCTAGGAGTGATGTGGGGAGAAAGTGCCATCTACCCACCCAGAGGGAGCAGGGCCATTTGTGCTCCCTCTGAGTGCCGGCAGCTTGATGGCAAAGCTGCATGAGCGGGGGTTCGAACCGGCGACCTCCTGCTCATAGTGGCAGCGCTTTAGACCGCTGGACCACTCGGCGCCCGGCCCTCACCCTTTATTGAGAAAAAAGTTTAATACTTTTTCAATGATTAACAGTCCTGTTCTTTTGTTCTACTTTATTACTTATAGACTTTTTTAATCCCTTCGTTGTTGTTTTTACTTTTTGCAAAGTCATGGTTGCAACTTTTCGGTCCCGTTGTGAACAGTGTCTGCTTTGAATCAGCGCCGTTAATCACGCCAAGTACCGAGTCGATTCCCCAGAGCTAAACGAACCGGGTCTCAAACCTACACTGCAGGTGTTAATTTCAACACGTCTAATTCTCTGGTGTACAAGCTTATATCCCTGTTCCCAAAAATAAGCCTCTGTATTAGTCTTATAAAAGCATCATACAGAGCATGAGCTAATGAAGACCCAACATCCTGGATAATTAATGAAGGAGCCTAGGAGCTTCTCTAGATATATCTGGGTTGATTTGGGCTGGTGAAGCATTATGAGCTTAAATCGTGTCAATATATTCAGTGGTATTATGTTTCATAAGGAATAATAGGGCAGAATTTGCATACAAATAATAACCTAGGCGTCGAAGTGTTTTGTACTCAAATCCGCACAGCAACCAGCCCCACATAGACTTTATATATTGAGACATTGTTTTCCATCCATGACATCCATACAGGGGTTGGACA
Source organism: Astyanax mexicanus (assembly GCF_023375975.1). Lineage (NCBI taxonomy): Eukaryota > Metazoa > Chordata > Actinopteri > Characiformes > Acestrorhamphidae > Astyanax > Astyanax mexicanus. Next base: position 9,356,637 of record NC_064408.1, read on the forward strand.
ATGAAACTGAAACACCTGGTTTTAGAGCACAATAATTGATTGGGGTGACGGACAGTTCTGGTGGAAACAGGAGAGTTGAGGTGCACATTGAATCCTGCCGTGATTTGGGCAGCCGTGGTTTTATGTTTTTTGGATACAATCCGGGTTAGCACCCGAACATCCCTTTCAGACAGCTTCCTCTTACAGCGTCCACAGTTAATCCTGTTGGATGTGGTTGGTCCTTCTTCAAGTCAAGTCAAGTCAAGTAGTTTTATTGGCAATGCTGCATATGTACAGGACATACATAGAATTGAAATTACGTTACTCTCCTTCCCAATTTTACAGCAAGTACAGATAATGGATAATAAAGAAAAAGGGGAGACACTATGTGAACAATACAGCAGCAGGGACACAGACATACATGAGACAGAACAAGGTGCAGTAGTGGTGGGGGTGAAATAGATATATAAATAGAAATAAAAATAAATAAAAATATAATCTAAATGAGTGGGAGACACTATATGTACAATACAACAAAAACACAATAGACATTTGTGAGACAGAAGATAATAGTGCAATATTAATGGTGATTAAGATCAAGTGACAATATAAATAGAACCCGTATAACAGTAGTGCAAATGTTGTATCTAGCTTAAGGCTGGTAAAGTTCTTAAAGTTCCCAGTTCTTGGGGAATTAAAGTGTGTATGACAGTGCAGCGTAACAGTAGTGCAGGTATTGGGTGTGTAGTGCAGGTCCTTTTACAAAAGTTACAGTACTGTGTGTGTTCTAGTGCAGAGTTTCAGTACTGTGTTGGTGGGAGGGTGTGGGGTCAGGATTGGGATGGGGGCTAGAGCAGGAAGAGAGTTCAGCATCCTCACAGCCTGATGGATGGGGCTGTCTCGCAGTCTGCTGGTCCTAGACCCGAGACTCAGCAGTCTTCTCCCTGATGGCAGCAGGCTGAAGAAGCTGTGTAGTGGGTGGGAGGGATCTCCTGCCAGACGGATGGCTTTCCGTGTGAGGCGGGAGCTGTACAAGTCCTGAAGGGAGGGGAGAGAGGTGCCAACGATCTTCTCAGCTGCTCTCACGATGCGCAGGAGGGTCCTGCGGCAGGATGCTGTGCAGGCCCCGTACCACACGGTGAAACAGCTGGTCAGGATGCTCTCGATGGCCCCTCTGTAGAAAGTGGTCATGATGGGGGTGGGGGCTCCAGCTCTTCTCAGCTTGCGGAGAAAGTAGAGACGTTGGTTTGCCTTCCTGGCCAGTGATGCTGAGTTGGTGCTCCAGGAGAGGTCCTCTGTGACGTGCACACCCAGGAACTTGGTGCTGCTCACCCTCTCCACAGCAGTTCCGTTGATGGACAGAGGAGTGTGCAGTGTGTGAGTTCTCCTGAAGTCCACAACAATCTCCTTGGTCTTCTCTGTGTTCAGAGAGAGATTGTAGTGTTTGCACCAGGAGGCCAGGCGGCTCACCTCGCTCCTGTAGTGTGACTCATCGTTGTTGCTGATGAGACCCACCACCGTCGTGTCATCCGCAAACTTGACGAAGAGGTTGGAGGTGTGTTCTGGTGTGCTTCTTGGTGGTATGCTGACATTACCCTGGATACCGTGGCTCTTGATACATCACAAAGACTTGCTGTCTTGGTCACAGATGCGCCAGCAAGACGGGCACCAACAATTTGTCCTCTTTAGAACTCTACCTAAGTTTAATTTGCTGAAAAGCTCAGAGGTGCTGCGCTCTTAAGATAGCAATCTGCCAAATTCAGAGAGCACCTGCTCTTAAAGGGAATAGCAAGTTTCACACTGATTGGATTATGTCATGTAACGCCAAAAACACATTCATGATTAATTAAGAGAATTATTACATGCCTTTTGAGTGTTTCAAGCCATGCAAGGTGTACTTTTCCTGTCGTTATGATAGCAAAGACATACTGACACTCCCTAAATCAAGCTGCACAGTGATTTAGGGGGCTAAGTAAATTGGCAAACTCTGCTTCAGTACGACAATTCCCAGAGTGCATGTGTCTGGCTCAACCAATCACAGACCATTTTAACATTTATCCTCCCTAGAACTTCACCTGTTACTATTTCTTCTATATACACATGTCCGTTTATATATCTGGTTGTGAAGTATTGCCACTGTTAATGCAGCGACACACAGAGTTTGTATTTTGAAGTATGACTACTTTTTTCTCTATTTTAAATGTGATTTTTGATTTTTGTTTATTAAGTGTATTGGTAAACACTTTCTTTGGTTTTGAGCCTTACTTGAATTAAGTCTACGCAATCTGTTTTAGCTTATTACATAAAAATCTACACTGCTTCAGTTTCTGAATCAGTTTCTCTGATTTTGCTATTTATATGTATATGTTTGAGTAAAATGAACATTGTTGTGTTATTCTATTTTTTTTGACAACATTTCTTCCAAATTCCAAATAAAAAGTGTCAAATTTGAAAAGAAAACAAGTTCATATTCATAAAGTTTTAATAGTTCAGAAATCAATATTTGGTGGAATAACCCTGGTGGTTTTTAATCACAGTTTTCATGCATCCTGTCATCATGTTCTCCTCCACCAGTCTTACACACTGCTTTTAGATAACTTTATGCCTTTACTCCTGGTCCAAAAATTAAAGCAGTTCAGTTTGGTTTGATGGCTTGTGATCATCCTCTTCCTCTTTATCATTTTCCAGAAGTTTTTAATTTGGTAAAATAAAAAAAACTCATCATTTTTAAGTGCTCTTTTAAGAAAAGAGCATTAATAGCTCTTTTAAAAAACACATACTTAAATTTGACTTACTTAAATACTGAAAAGTTTGCAGACGTTATACTAAAAAAGCACTCAAAAGCACAACTTAAAGTACATATTAACTCTAATGTTCAAAGTATGTATTTTCAATGTTAAGTTTATATGAAAAACAAATACGTAAATGCAAGGAAAGTGTATACAAACCCATAATTTGATTTTTCTACACCATAATCAGCATGGAGAATCAGCATGTTCCATTCTGAGGTAAAGTAACAGGGTGGTATATAAGTGTGTAGAATCACATCTGAGCATTGTTCCCTTCAAATAAAGCCATGCATTTTTATGTATTTAGTATTTATACATAAAATAATAAATGAAATAGTCCCAAATTGCATTAATTAACAGCTTTAATGGCAGTCCATTACTGTAACTAACAAAGTTAAGTATTGTATTGTAGATTGAACACAACATGTAATAAACAGTATTGGATTGTTGGAAATCTTTGGACACACAGGAAGACCTGCGTCTCAGCTGGTCCACTGTTTCACTGAGCACAACAAGGCACTTGTGAGAAGTGGAGGTGGAAAAGACGGCTACACTTACTGCCAAGGGCAAGAGGAGTGGAGTACTCAGAACATATTGTTCATATTGAGTGGGAACATGCAGCCCAGAATAATCCTGAAACCCCGTCTTTAAAGGCCAAATTCTCAGAAGTGTTTTAAAATAAAAATTCCCCAAATACAGTAAGAAAAAGGATTGAAATTTGTTCAATGTAAAAAGTAAAGATTACACATGCATATTGATTTAGTTTAAAGTGGAAATGGCCGTGTTACAGTAACATACGTGTTACAGAGTCTGAGTTAAGTCTCGAGCGTCTGGCTTTTAGTCAAAATTAAGTCTCGAGTTTCTGGCTTTTAGTTAAAGTTAAGTCTCTAATGTCTACCTTTAAGTCGAAAATAAGTCTTAAATGTCAGACTTTGAGTCAAATTTGAGTCTTGAGTCTCTGGGTGTTAGTCTGAGTATCTGGCTTTGAGTCAAAGTTAAGTCTCGAGTGTCTAGCTTTGATTTGAAGTTAAATCTTGAGTCCCTGTCTTTGAGTCTGAGTTTAGCCTCAAGCGTCTGGCTTTGAGATGAAGTCTTGAGCATCTGGCTTTGAGTTGACGTTGAGTCTTGAATGTTTGGCTTTGAGTTGAAGTTAAGTCTCAAACATCTGGCTTGGAGTTGAAGTTACGTCTTGAGTCGCCGGATGTGAGTCTGAGTTAAGTCTCGAGCATCTGGTTTTGAGTGAAAGTTGAGTCTTGAGTCTCTGGATAAGTGTCTGGCTTTGAGTAGAAGTTGAGTATTGAGTCTCTGGGTGTGAGTCTGAGGTAAGACTCGAATGTCCTTCTCAGAGACAAAGTTAAGTCTTGAGTGTCTGGCTTTGAGTTGAAGTTAAGTCTTGAGTTTCTGGTTTTGAGTTAAAGTTGAGCCTTAAGTCTCTGGGTGTGAGTCTGAGTTAAGTCTCCAGTGTCTGGTTTTGAGTTGAAGTTGAGTATTGAGTGTCTGGCTTTGAGGCTTAGTTAAGTCTCAAGTGTCTGGCTTTGAGTTGAAGTTTAGTATTGAGTCTCTGGGTGTGAGTCTGAGTTAAGTCTCGAGTATCTGACTTTGAATCAAAGTTGAGTCTTGAATCTCTGGCTTTGAGTCAAAGTTGAGTGTTTAGTCCCTTTGAGTTGAAGTTGAGACTTGGGGTATGAGTCTGAGTTAAGTCTGAGTGTCTGGCTTTGAGTCAAAGTTGAGTCTTAAGTTTCTGGGTGTGAGTGAGTTAAGTCTCAAACATCTGGCTTGGAGTTGAAGTTACGTCTTGAGTCGCCGGATGTGAGTCTGAGTTAAGTCTCGAGCATCTGGTTTTGAGTGAAAGTTGAGTCTTGAGTCTCTGGATAAGTGTCTGGCTTTGAGTAGAAGTTGAGTATTGAGTCTCTGGGTGTGAGTCTGAGGTAAGACTCGAATGTCCTTCTCAGAGACAAAGTTAAGTCTTGAGTGTCTGGCTTTGAGTTGAAGTTAAGTCTTGAGTTTCTGGTTTTGAGTTAAAGTTGAGTCTTAAGTCTCTGGGTGTGAGTCTGAGTTAAGTCTCCAGTGTCTGGTTTTGAGTTGAAGTTGAGTATTGAGTGTCTGGCTTTGAGTTGAAGTTTAGTATTGAGTCTCTGGGTGTGAGTCTGAGTTAAGTCTCGAGTATCTGACTTTGAATCAAAGTTGAGTCTTGAATCTCTGGCTTTGAGTCAAAGTTGAGTGTTTAGTCCCTTTGAGTTGAAGTTGAGACTTGAGTCTTGGGGTATGAGTCTGAGTTAAGTCTGAGTGTCTGGCTTTGAGTCAAAGTTGAGTCTTGAGTCTCTGGGTTTAGTTTGACAGGAGCCTTCACTCTCTAGAGTCTGTAATTAACTTGTCTTGGTAAGGTTTAAAGAACCATTAAAGAACTATTATCTGTGAACTTAAATTAACTTAAACAGAAATTCAGCTACATTAGCAGTTATGTTAGCAATCTAGCTAAGTTTCTTTCCAAACTAAACAAAAGCTGAGTTGTTTTATGTTGTTCTTTTAATTCATTTTGTAGTTACTGAGCACAGCCTTTAGCTGTGTCACTCACACTGAAGGGTTTTCTGTAATAAAAACCTCGTTATGTGAAGCCGTATCGAACCAGACGCTGCAGGGAGCTGTGGGGGAATAGCCTTACAGTAAAGATGCTCTGGGGTAATATCCACGATTTTTTTTTTGTTACACTTTTCCAATTCTCTTTTCAAGGCAGTTTCTTTGCTTTCTTTCTTTCTCTCTCTCTCTCTCTCTCTCTCTCTCTCTCTCTCTGACAGTGATGATAAATGTACAGCCTCCTCCCCTGAAGCAGCACAGTCAATGCAGAGGATCTTTTTTATTAACACACACACACACACACACACACACATACACAAACCTCTGAGGGGGAAAAAAATCACATGCCATTGAATAAAGATAAGCAAACACATTCAAATAAACACAGAATTCACCAAATGCTGTAAACATCTCTCTCTCTCTCTAGACCTTAGTCTCTGGATGTGATATATGTAATATATGTATATATGTATATACACAACAACAAAAAAAATACATTTCTGGGTATTGACGTATAACATGTTATAAACACAGCTATTAATGCATTATAATCACAGTTCATGACGCATAATAAACATGGCTATGATGAATTATAGAGTTTTATAAATATGTATAGCCATGTTTATAATGCCTTATGAATGCATTATAAATGTGTTATGAATATGTTTATAGAGTCTTAAAGAGATGACATTCATAGAAAGTGTTACCGTACTTTCTCTACTTACGTTAGTTACTCTAATCTGATCACATTTTTGTCAGTTACGAGTAATCAAACACGCTACTATTTCCAATGCAGTAATCGTATATTTTTGATTGTTTATTTCAAGAAACTACATAGAAACTATAGGTATCTGTCAATAACAGAAAGCTCAGATGACTCTTAGACTGAATAATGATAAAAGTCTGTCCAGAAGCTCTGAAACATGATTTTAGGACAGATGAAACTCTGATAAATTGAGATCGGAAAAGGAAGTCAGCAGCTGCAGTTAAAGATCAGAGCGAGACACAGTAATAACTCTACTGTCTGAAGGGCTGAACGACTCTAAGGCGAGGGGGCGGAGCTTCCTCACTTCATTCAGTAGATGAATGACTGACGGGTCGCTCAGAGCCTCCATTTATCTTCTGTTATCATCTTCCTCCTCCTAAATCACAGTTACACACACATCTCACTGTGTAACACACCACCCTCCCAGTTTATCACACATGATTTACTCTCTCTCTCTCTCTCTCTCTCTCTCACACACACACACACACACACACACTGCATTATCTTTACTGTATATTTATGGTGGTTTTAATTAAGCTTTATTGAAATGCACCTTTCACAGAGTCCTCACATTTCTTGTTTTACGCACACACTGTGTTATATTTAAGGTGGTATATGTATGGTGGTTTTAATTTAGGTGTAATGAAATTTGGCTTTTAAACAGTCCTCACAATTGATGTTTTACATCACACACACACAAACACACTATGTTGTCTTTAAGGTGGTATATGTGTAGTGTTTTTTATTTAGCTTTATTGAAATGTAACTTACAAAGTCCTCATATTTCATGTTTTACATACACAGCAATATTTGTAAAGCAATAAAGGGTGGTATATTTATGGTGGTTTTAATTATGGGTTTTAGCTGTCACAAAGTCCTCACATGTTTTGCTTTACACACAAACACACTGTGTTATCCTTAAGGTGGTATAATTATGGTGGTTTTAATTTAGCTTTGTTGAACTGTTGCTGTCACAATCTCTCTCTCTCTCTCTCTCTCTCTCTCTCACACACACACACACACACACACCATCTTAGTTGATGAGGTTTAGATCAGGGGATTGTATAGAATAGATTGTTTATTGTTTATTATACACTGCAAAAAGCTAAATCTTAGCAAGTGAAATTTTCTACATTTAAGGCAATAAACCTTAATTTCCTCTCTAATAAGACTTTTTGTTTTAATAAGCATTGTGTGTAAGATTGTGTGTTAGATTATTTTGCTTATTTTAGGAATTAATAATTATCTTAATCATACTTTTTGTTCCTTATTTTAAGTAATTTGAACTCAATATAAGACTTTGCCATTGCTTTTTGTAAGAAATCTTACTAAGAAAATTTTGCTTACACCATTGGCAGATATTTTTTTGCATAATATACATTTATTTGTCTTAATTTGCATACATTTTGTCTAGTTTTTGCCAATGGATTTTTTGCAGTGTACACAGCTGTTTATTGTATTTTGTAAATTTTACAATACAATTTTATTTTAAACCAATTGAATAGCATTAGGAATTAATAATGATAATATTTTATTTTTTTAAATGAACTAGAATTAATTGTAACATTTTACTTTGTTACTCTGCAGTAAATTGGATCCTTGGGGGTGGGGAAAGCCCTCCACACACAGACAGACACACACACACACACACACACAAACACACACAGCTAGAACACAGAACACACACACACACACACACACACACACACACACACAAACACACACAGCTAGAACACAGAACACACACATGCTGACCTGCCATAACAAGACCAGTAGCAGCCCAGTAGTGGTGATGACATCACACAGCATGTCTCAGGTGTAGAGCAGCAAACAACACACAGGTTGGGAACATGTTGACTGTGTGTGTGTGTGTGTGTGTGTGTGTGTCCCTACCCCCAAGAGATTGGTGAGGATCCAATCTACAGCAGGGGGATGCTTTCTCTCCTGGGAGCAGCTTCCTCGGTGTGGGTGTGTGTGTGTGTGTGTGTGTGTCTGGGCCAGGGGAAACCATGCAGAAATGCAGCTCCCGCACTATTTATGAGAAAGACAATTACCCAGCACTGTAAATTATGCAGTGAGTTTGTGTGTGTGTGTGTGTGTGTGTGTGTGTGTGTGTGTGTGTGTGTGTGTGTGTGTGTCCATGCTTTTCATAGTGACAGACAAATGGCCTGGGTTTGTGTTTGGCTGCAACAAACACTATTGCTGCTGCTGATGTTAACAGTGTCTCCCTTCATCTCTGGATGACTGATTCCTTATAAATGAATTTACAAGCATTAATGTGTGTGTGTGTGCGTGTGTGTGTGTGTGTGTGTGTGTTTTCCTTCTAAATAACATGAAAATCTGGTGTGTAGAAACAAGAGCAAGCCTATAGAATATACAAACAGTCCTTTGTGCCAGAAAAAAAGAAGAAGAAACACATAAAACAATATATATATATATATATATATATATATATATATATATATATATATATATATAAAACTATTAATGGAAAAATGTCTTTGCATATATGTAAAATTTAGTTCTCCTGGTCACAGAAGTATCATTGTTTTCCTACTGTAACACAACATAAAACCAACACCCAGATGATGTACAGTACTACACCTTTTAGGCTAATTCAGAGTGGAATGATGCACACTGTTTATACTCAGCAGCTGCAAAGACTCCTCTCCAGTTCTTTAATTGGCTCTGTGTGTTCCCAGAATCATCTGTCTGTTTATTCCTGTGAAGCAGGACTCATTGTTTTTGGAAGAGATACAAGTTGTATTTTTGATATCCCGTGTGGCCGTGCTGTACTGTCGAAGTGACCCTGATTCAGAGCCCAGGGCTTTCTAGGAACTTTCTAGGAACTCCAACCCACCCCTGTTTCTCAGGAGTGAAATCTGAACAGCAGTGATCTGAAGGTTTACATTACTTTTGCATTAGGAACATGCATTTGAATATAATCACAATGATGTAAACATTCAGGAGCCTATCTTGGCAAACTTTAGTCATAAACTATGCAGTTTGGGAGTTTAGGGTGTGTCAGTGTCTCTTTGCTATCGTAACGACGAGAAAAGTACACCTACTAAAGGCATCTACTAATGTGAAATAAGATTCACAGTGTCACTTGCGCTCGTACTTTGGCGGATTGCTATTTTAATGGCGCAGCTACCTGGACGTGTCCAATGCTTCTTAGCAAAGGAAACTTACCAGCTCATTCACACTTGTTCCTTCTGTTCACACCGCCTTAGCATGAGCACGTTGGCCCAGCATTCAACCTCACAAAATAACACCTCACAACTTATAAAGCCATCCCCTTCATATACTCATTTCAAGTTAACTTACTGCTGTCCCATGATTTTCACTGTAAATTAATCAGATGTTCTTATGGGGAATGGACCAATAGAAAGAAGCTTTAAAATGACTTAAAACGACTTTATATTTTCTATTCAAAGTCCAGCGTGAAATGAACTTCCTATGTAGTGAAACATGATGATGAGTACAAACTTTTGTCAAATAGCCCACTTTCATTCACCCCCCCAGCATTCTGAAATACAGCACTTTTAGCCAACAGGCTTACAATGCTAGTGATATGGGCATAGTGTAAAGTTATCTGCGCCTCTTTTTAAATGTCAGGGTCTTCAGAATTCTACCAGTGAAGTGCGGAGCTACTCTTAACTTAGAGAAGTGGGGAAGCAGCTTTTTGTTTTTATAGTTTCAAAAAGCAGCTTAAGACATATTTCGGTACCACTTTAAAATAAGACTACCTTTATAAAGGGTTTATAAATAGTTTACAATTAGTTTATTAATGGTTACTAAGTAGGTTGTAAATGCCTTGAAAATCATTAATAATCAGTTGTAACAAATACATAGAAATAACAACAATATAGATGGCTGTGGATTCACTATTTGGCAAACAAGAGGTAATTGTTGCCCTTTCTACGTCTGTGTTATAACTGATTATTAATGATTTTAAGGCATTTACAACATAATTATTAACCCTTAATAAACTAATTGTAAACCATTTATAAACCCTTTATAGAGGTAGTCTTATTTTAACTTTTTAAAATAATTAATCCATTTGTTTTATGTTTTAATTGTTTTATTTCACAGTCACAATCTTTTGTAATTTTTATTTTATTATTATTTTTGTCCTTTTACAGTTTTATAATTTTTATTTTATATTATTTTGTTTTCTATTACATCTTATCTGAACGTTCTTTTTATTTTTAATTTTAATGTTCTTTCCTTTTCCATTTTCCTATTTTTTAATTAGTGTTTTGATTGCCTTTTTCTATGTACAGCACTTTGAGCGGCATTTTAAGGTATGAAAGGTGCTATATAAATAATGTTTATTATTATTATTATTATTATTATTATTATTATTATTATTATTATTATTATTATTATTATTATTATTATTAGTAGTATTAACTTGTTAATGGTGTAAAATCAGTCATTTCTGTGCATGGGAAACACTATGCCCCTATCTCTAGCATTGTAAGCCTGTTGGAAGCATCGGCTAAAGGTGCTGTACACTGCAGTACACTAATGAGTTAAGTCTACTCAAATCATTAAAGGTAATCTGTTGCCTCAAATTAATTAGGAAAATGTTGTGTACCTGAAACATTTTAAGTTAAAGTAACTATTGCACAACTGGTCTATTTTACTAGTTTATGTTTATTGCGATGATTACATTATTTTGTTTTATCTCAACATTTACATATTGTAGATTTTTTTTTATTGCCAATAATTCTAAATTCTAAATTCTAATTCTAAATGGGGCAACACAAAAAAAATCCAAATAAACAATGACATCAAAGTTTAGTTGAATTATTATAGACTCTTAACGGAATGCACGGGACAAAATAAGCTCACATTAGTAGTCTTTTCTCAAAATTATTAATTTACATAAATTACGTAAATTAGAGTGAACAGTATTAGATAGATAGATAGATAGATAGATAGATAGATAGATAGATAGATAGATAGATAGATAGATAGATAGATAGATAGATAGATAGATAGATAGATAGATAGATAGAGATGTATGGTTGAGTGATGTGAAAGAAGCCATTTCTGCAAGCACCCCAGTCGCTAAATACAGTCGCTAAATACAGCTTCTCCACGCTTCTTCCCATACAGCTTCTCCTTGTGTAAAGTGTGCTGTATTGTTGACCGATGCACAGTGACACCGTCTGCAGCAAGATGATGCTGCAGCTCTTTGGAGGTGGTCTGTGGATTGTCCTTGACTGTTCTCACCATTCTTCTTCTCTGCCTTTCTGATATTTTTCTTGGCCTGCCACTTCTGGGCTTAACAAGAACTGTCCCTGTGGTCTTCCATTTCCTTACTATGTTCCTCACAGTGGAAACTGACAGGTTAAATCTCTGAGACAACTTTTTGTATCCTTCCCCTGAACAACTATGTTGAACAGTCTTTGTTTTTAGATCATTTGAGAGTTGTTTTGAAGAACCCATGATGCCACTCTTCAGAGGAGATTCAAATAGGAGAACAACTTGCAATTGGCCACCTTAAATACCTTTTCTCATGATTGGATACACCTGGCTATGAAGTTTAAAGCTCAATGAGGTTACCAAACCAATTCTGTGCTTCAGTAAGTCAGTAAAAAGTAGTTAGGAGTATTCAAATCAATAAAATGATAAGGGTGCCCATACTTTTGCACCGGTCAAATTTTAGTTTAATGCATATTGCACATTTTCTGTACAATAAACCTCATTTCAATCCTGAAATATTACAGTGTCCATCAGTTATTAGATATATCAAACTGATATTGTTCCAAATATTTAGAACTAAAAATGATTAAGATTAATAGGGGTGCCCAAACTTTTCACATGACTGTATGATCTAAAAGTTTACCTAAGGTTGCCTGGGGGAATTACTACACACTGATGGTGAGGGTCAGAAAATGGAGGGACACACCCACTATGCAAATAGAGTGTGCCAGAAACCAATGGAAAAGAAGCTGCCAATGGAAACAAACAGTTATTATTAGTTGGTTCAATTCAAAGGTCTTCGTTTGAATGTGTATGTGCCCATAAATGTTCAGCTAACTCAAAATAGTTGAATAATGTTTAGAAATATCCAATTTTGTGTAAAACAGAAATGCTGGGGGTGAATGGAGGTGGACTATTCGACAAAATTTGTACTCGTTATCATGTTGCACATTTCACACCAGCTTTCTCCTTTAAGAAGGATATTCTTCTCTACATAAAGTTGCAGTTTTTAAGATGCATGCTTTTTGCACGGCCATGGTAATATGTGTTGCTACATCAGGGTCTAAACCCAGCACAGGTAGATGTTATGAAGCTGTGTTATTGTTCCTGCATTATCTTGAAGTTGATAGATTCAGTAATCATATATAAATAAAGAGGGCCGCTTATCTGAGCTTCCTGAATAGACCCAGTCTGTCCTATTTATTTCACTTATCACTCTTCACCTGCCGAGTGCTCTCCTCCACACACAGCTTCACTGCAGACTGTTTCAGCTCAACTCACTTTAAACCCCTAATGCTTTCTGTTCCTTAAAATTACACATTTTATAAGTAATGATGTTTACATTTCATATTTTGAACTGAAGTGTAGTCCTAAAATAATTCCATTCATATTTACATAAACACATGTGCTATCTTTAGTCTTACGAAGAATGTGAGATTCTACAGAATTTCAGCAAAATATGGATGATAAACCACGAATTTCAATACTGACGCTTAAAAGAGGATTGCTTCTAGAAAAAAAGATAATAATCCACTGATATAATGTGATGTAATAAAGATGGAGATGTTGATTATAGTAAGGATAATGGTAATGATAATGCCAATGATGGTGAGGATAATGATAATAATGATGATGGTGAGGATAATGGTAATAATGATGATGGTGAGGATAATGGTAATAATGATGATGGTGAGGATAATGGTAATAATGATGACGGTGAGGATAATGGTAATAATGACGATGTTGATGGTGAGGATAATGGCAATGATGGTGACGGTGAGGATAATGGCAATGATGTTGACGGTGAGGATAATGGTAACAATGATGATGTGAGGATAATGGTAATAATGATGATGGTGAGGATAATGGTAATAATGATGATGTTGAGGATAATGGCAATGATGATGATGGTGAGGATAATGTTAAAAATGATGTTGATTGTGAGGATAATGGCAATGATGATGATGGTGAGGATAATGGTAATAATGGTGATGGTGAGGAAAATGGTAATAATGGTGATGGTGAGGATAATGGTAATAATGATGATGGTGATGAGGGGGATAATGGTAATAATGATGGTGATGGTGGGGATAATGGTGATAATGATGATGGTGAGGATAATAGTGATAATGATGATAGTGATGGTGAGGATAATGGTAATAATGATGATGGTGAGGATAATGGTAATAATGGTGATGGTGAGGATAATAGTGATAATGATGGTGATGGTGAGGATAATGGTAATAATGATGATGGTGATGGTGAGGATAATGGTGATGGAGATGAGGATAATGGTGATAATAATGATAATAGTGGGGATAATTGTGCAGGTAACGTTGAGGGTAATAGTAAGTAATAATGATAGTAATGATGGTGGTGATCATGGCAATTTTGTTAATAATGATGTTGATTGATGATGACAGTGATGAAGAGAGTGGGGATAATGATGATGTTAATGAAGTTGATGATAATGATAATGGAAATGATAATGTTGATTGTGGAGTTGGTGTGGATAATGGTAATGATAGTGAATTAGGGTAGTGGTGACAGTGAGAATAATTACAATGATAATGATGGTGTGGATAATAATAATGGTATTGATAATGAAAAATGCTGAGGACAAGTGGTGATGATACTAATAAAGATGGTGTTGTATAACGGAAATTATGATGGCAGATTATGGTGATGTGAGGATAAAGGTAAAAAGTAGTGCTGGGCGATATGGGAAAAATCATATATCACAATATTGAATATTTTATATAACGATATAATGATATACAATATACGTCAAATAACTTAAAGCATGGCCATGTCACAAAATTATGAAGCTTTTTTTTTTTTTACAAAGATTACTTTATTATCCCTTATATAAACCGAGTTTATGCAAAGTGACCACACCAATAAATTTTATCGTAGCCTACTTTATATATTTGCTTGAATAATTGATGCATTTACTGTAGGGATGATAGAAGGTAAGTAGCATGATAGACACTTTTCTATTGCCCCCACGATATTTATCGTCATATTGCACAGCACTAGTAATAAGCATAAAGGTAATTATGTTGATGGGGTGGATAATGACAATGATTATGGTGAATGATGATAGTGATGACAGTAAAGATAATGATAATGGCGTGAAAAATGATACTGATAATGACAATGCTGAGGACAAGGATAATAAAATTGGCAATTATGATTTTGTAATGGTGATTATGATGGTAATGGCAACGATGGTGGTAATGATGGGGTGACAATAGTAATAATGGTGAATGTGGTGATGATAATGATGCTATTGATAATGGTAATGGTGACTGTGAGGATAATAGTCGATACTGATAGGATGATGGAATCATGAGGGGATTTATGATAATGACTATGAGGATAATGAAATAATCGTGATAATGAGGAGGATGACTATGAGGATAATGTAATGATGTAAAGGGTGGTGGTAATGATGAAGATAAATGTAATTATGATGATGGTAAGGATAATGGAGAGGTTAATGTTGATGGTGAAGATAATGGGGATGATAATGGCAATGTAATGATGGTGATAATGTGATAGTAATGATATTTATAGTAATGCTGGCGTAATAAAGGTGATTGTGAATAAAGTGTTGATGAACAGTTCAGATGAACAGAGGGATGTTTTTAGTATGAGCGCTCTGTTCTACACTGTCAGATAGTGGTTGGAGCTGAAGATTCACCCGGAGGCCTCAGTCTGAGTTGGGAGCATCCTTCAGTCTGCGTGAGATGACGGGGTAATGGCAGGCTGGCCTGCAGAAAGCTTTCTATCTGAGTGCTCTCACACTGACCTCAACTCACCACCACCACCACCATCGCTGCAGCAGCAGCAGCAGTGTACACTTCACTTTCACACCCCATAATATAACCAGCGGCAAACACACTTTATAACACACTTACGCTCTGCTGGTTCACTTTGTTTTTATCATTTTTTTAAATGTTATGCACTAGGGGTGTGACGAGACACTAATATCACGAGACGAGACACGATACTGGGTTCACGAGAACGAGACGAGATGAGATTTAAAAATAAAATTTTTAAAGAAAACCTCAAAAATGAAAAATGCCTTTAACACTAGAGTTTTATTTGACAAAATCATATAACGCAAATTTAACAGATTGGTTCCTCTCAAATATTGATTTTATAAGAAATAGAAATAAGAATAAGAATAAAAAATAAAAATAAAACTTTTCTGGGTCTTATATAGTGCAAACAATAAGTGCAAACCACAAGCAGTCATTAAGACTATGGTTTGTGTTTTTTTCTCCTTAATCTCTTGTAATTTAACTATTCATAACCATAACCAGTCATATTAAGACTATGGTTTGTGTTTTTTCTCCTTAATCTCTTGTAATTTAACTATTCATAACCATAACCAGTCATATTAAGACTATGCTTGAAGTGACAGAACATTTTTTTTAAATACAGTACAGAGCTAAGGGATTAGTACAACTGCGTATGAAACAGTCACGTGTAGGATTTACTTACAGTATTTATATATGGTTTGTGCTTGTTGGTCACTCTGTTACCGTTTATTGTTTCCACTGGAGCCAAAATGCAGCCAGACATACAACTTAAAAAGGGGGTATGCAGCCTATGCGACGCATAGGGGCGCTGCACTACAGGGGGCGCCAAATGAAAGCCCCAAATAAATTTTCTCTCAGGAGAAACAGCCAATCAGCTTGCTGGTTTTGCGGAGCGCGGTGGGCTAGTAATGACAGAACATATCTCCTCCACCCCCTCCCCCTGGGGACGCTGATACTACGTTTGCATACACCACACACAGTACACACACAGTACACACACAGTACATATTTGCACTCCTGCTGTGTTGCCAGATCCTGCTTAAAAACTCCACATTAAACTATTTTTTTCCCACGAGACAGATTAAAGCTTGACGAGAAATATCATCATGTTTAATCTCACGAGATCTTGTCACACCCCTACTATGCACTGTAGATTAATGCTGGTCATCCAAACTTGACCCAGAACACACCTCACTTCCAGACCACCCTGGTAAAAAAAAAAAATACTTAATTGTACTTAAAACATATTGAGAAATGTCTAAGCATGCTGTAAATATGCTAAAAGATTTATGCACTTACTTAAAATATATTAAAAGTACATTAATATTATGCTTTAATTTAAATGTTTGAAAGTAAACTTTGATCATACTTTTTAAAAAGTACAATATAGTGTATTTTAAATAAATAAACTAATTCAATATACTTCTAAAATACTTATTTACAAATATGCTTTTGTACCTTTTTAGCAAACTGTTACACTAGTTCACTCAAAGTACAATGTATCATATAACTTTTTAGAAAGTAAATTAAATTACTACATTTATAAAAAGTTTACTAAATGTGTATAATGCAAAAATTGTAGTAAAGTATATTAAAATAAACATTTTTATACCCAACGAAGTATACAAGAAGTGTGCAAGTTACAAAAGACAGGAACAAGAAGCGTATTTGTACTCTAATGCAAATCAAAGCACATATTTAACATTAATTCTTAGTACTTTCCTAATATACTCTGTGTATAAGAGATACAGTTGTAATACTCATTAAATGTATTGAAATGTTATTGTTAGCATATTTAAATATGCATAATATGGCGTTTATACATGAAGTAGTTTAAATGTTTAAATGTTGCTTAAGTATATTTAAAATACTTCCATTTTAATACAGTTAAGCACAATTTTAAGCATAATTGTACTATTTTTATACAGTTAAAGTATAATAAGTATACAAAAAGTTGTTCCATTTTATCACTCTTTAAATATACTGATTATTAATGTGTCTACAAGAACACTTTAGTGCACTAATAAGGTTAATAATGCTTAGTATACTTTAGTCTACTTTATTTTTATTTTTTTTTAACTAGGGGCACCATGCCCATCGGTGTAGATTTATTTAAAAGTATCGATGCTATTTAAAAATAGACTGTTGCTGTGGTGTAAGATAGCAATGAGCATCATGATCATATATGCAATCAAACCGTCAGTACAGAAATCCCTATGGTAGTATACAGTACAGGCCAAAAGTTTGGACACACCTTTTCATTCAATGCGTTTTGTTTTTTCATGACTCTTTACATTGTAGATTCTCACTGAAGGCATCAAAACTATGAATGAACACATGTGGAGTTTTATGTTCTTAACAAAAAATGAGCTGAACCTCCACAGTCACCGGACCTGAACCCAATCCAGATGGTTTGAGGTTTGGGGTGAGCTGGAGCACAGAGTGAATAAGGCAAAGGGGCAACAATTGCTAATAATCACCTCTGGGAACTCCTTCCTTCAAGACTGTTGGAAAACAGTCACTATTTCAGGTGGCCACCTCTTGAAGCTCATTGAGAGAATGATGCCAAGAGTGTGCAAAGCAGTAATCAGAGCAAAGGGTGACTATTTTGACTGATTTTTTCAGTTATTTCACCTTTTTTATTAAGTAAATAAAACTCCACATGTGTTCATTCATAGTTTTGATGCTTCAGTGAGAATCTACAATGTAAATTTCAGTCATGAAATAAAGAAAACGCATTGAAAAGAGAAGGTGTGTCCAAACTTTTGGCCTGTACTGTATGTGCTATCTGTTCCAATTGCAGGCTCAGTTGGTCAGCTAGGACCTGTGGGAGACATGTACTGGACATTGGACTGTGTGTGAGAGTGTGTGTGTGTGTGTGTTCAGGTGGGTGGCAGTATGTTGAGGGTGATTGATTTTGCTGCTGCCTGTGGGGTCGTGTCTGAAGGGGGATAACATGTCCCCCCCTGACTCATCGTCCCAGGAGTTTCAGCCAACCTCTTCCTGTTTCCCTCTGAAGACACATGTGACAGCTGCCTACACACACACACACACACACACACACACACACACACAGTCAGCAGAGACAGTATTGTGTTCACCTGCCACTCTGGCGAGCTCCTGACGGAGGCACCATGACAGCCGCTCATTCACCCAGAACCCCACACACATCTTCACCCAGCCACTCACTGCAGGCCTGGGCTGTGTGGGAGTATCTGCAGCCCTGTAGCTCTTCTGTTCTAACTCAAGTCTGATGCACTGTGTTCTGCAATGTCGTACCCGAGCAGAAGACGAGGAGGTGACGAGTGCCGCCTGAAAACTGACAGATTTAAAGAGAGCGTGCAGAAACAGAAAAAGTGTGTTTTTTTTTTTTTTTTTTACTCTGTATAGCTAAATAATGAGAAAACAGTCAACCTCACTAACCTATGACTGTATAAAGTCCTGTATGGTGAAGCTACTACGGGTCTAGTGCCCCTGCTGGCTGGTTGCAGCAAGTCAATAGTCAAGAGGCTTTTATTGTCAGTACAACTCAGTACAGGTACACAATGTAATGAAATTACGTTCCTCCGGAACCATGGTGCAACATGGAACCACAAGCAATAGACAACATAAAGTGCAGGAGTGACGACAGTGCAACATGAAACTATAACACTAAGTAGCAATAAATACAATAAATACAAAAGACGAGACAATTTAAAGACAGGACAGTGCAGTACCGATACAGTATAGTAAAGTGTATAGTGAGGATAAGGTGCAGAGATGTGTAACATACTGTAACATTTAGAACATATATAATCACAGCAGTTACTGAGGTAGAGAGTTTATGGTTATTGAGAGTGGCACCAAATATTGCTGATAGGAATAAAGACATGTCAGCCTCTGTGTGCTGTATGGGTGAAGTTCAGTCTTTGTGTGTAAGGGGGTGGGGGGTAGAGTTCAGTTTTTTGTGGTGGGTGAGGAGGGGGTCAGCTCTGTCTATGTGCGTTGAGGAGTCTGACTGCCTGGTGAATGAGTAGCCATAGGGAAAAAAAAAAAAAAAAAAAAAACATTTTTAAACCTTATTCTGTTACATAACATTAAATTAAACATTAAACTGCCACTTCTTTAGAAAATAAATACATTTTTAAACCTTACTCTGCAATCCTGATGAGAGCCAGTTTCATCATAACAATGTTGATGTCTTTGTGACTGCACTTGAGAATACTTTCTTGAAACTTTTTAATTCTTTATTTAGTTGAGTAGTACTTGCCATAATCTGGATTAGAACATTACTCAAATAGAGCTATTATTCACTGTATACCTGTAACTCTACCTCTTCACTACTTTACAACTGATGCTCTCAAACACTTTATTAAGAGACAAGAAATTCAAGTGAGTAACTCTTGACGAGTTCAGCACAGCTGTTAACTGAAAGCCTGAATTCCAGGTGACTCTACCTCATACAACTGGCTGAGAAAATCCAGACAAGATGTGCAAAACTGTCTCTATGTAAGCAAGAGGAGCTACTTTATAGAAGAATCTAAAATATAAAACCAATTTCTTCATAGTTTGGGTGACTGTACTATTAATCTACTATGTGCAACCATAACAGTTGGTGTAGACTTGGGGAACTGAAGGTCTTAAACAGCCTGCACTGTGTCTTTTTGACTGAACACTATCTGTTTACTTCTATAGGGGACCAATAAAATCAGTGTTTCTAATCAAGCAGCCAAGAGTAGCTTTTATCTGTGAATATAAACCTCATTATTAATCCAATAATCTCATTTTAAGAGATTCTGCCAGACAATCACTGACCATAACTCAGCCTGACCTTTCAGTTTTGTATGACTTTCTTCATCCATTATAAGCAGTCATAGATTCACACTATAAATTAATTATCACAGCCTTGGACACTCCAAACAGCTTCTGAAAAGCTCTAGTGCTATTCAAGCTCAGAATGAGGACTTTTAACGGCTGATAGAGGTTCATTTGTAGGGTGGGAGAACTCTTGTGGCAGACTGTTGTTGTTAAATAGCACCATTTGGGATAATGTTCTAGTCAAGAAATTACATAATAGCCTCACAATAGCTATTTTAGTAATGCGCAAACTCCAGGGCTGCCTATTGTACCACATAAGCACTTCTTTATCTCAAAACTCTTAAGGGATATCAAAGACATACTTTACTTTCAGCGTAATATCGTCTGAAGCCCACGAAATACAGATTTCTTTAGTTTTTTGCATTTTTGTCATACTTACATTTTAAAGATTCAAACAAACATCAATATCAGACAAATATAAGCTAAATAAATATAAAAAACAACTTTTTAAAATAAAGATTTAAGGGACATTCTAGGATTTTGGTACATTTCAGGGGTGGTCACTTCTGAAAATTTGATCTTCAATTTGATCATTTTTAGTCATATATTTATTAAATACAGGTAACAGACTATCAGAAAGTTTGATTTGTCAAGCTCAGGTATCAAAGCAGTTTTTTAAATTAGATTATGAAATATGTTTGGTAACTTACAGTAACAGGGTTGTGAGTAACAGGGTTGCAAATCTAGGCTAAGTTGTGGTTTACCCCAGGAACAGATGCTAACTGTAAAATGTAGCTATGTTTACAAGATCAAGGACAAACGTGGTTATATAAGTATATAAAGTAAAATTTGACTCTACTCATTATTAGTCTTAAAATATAAGTAACAGGGTTGCGTTCACTGAGTGACACACACAACCTGGACAAACATATTTGGAAAAAAAACTTGAAAATTGTGAGAGCACTTACTCTTGGTCTTGCCATGTGGGCAGAAACAGTACTTGTGATGTCACTTCCTTTGTGCCAGTAGACAAATATTTTTAACTCTTTCTCTGCAGGGAAAATTCCTTATGGTAACAGGGTTGCGCGCATGTTGTGGGACACAACTTAATAGCATAAAAACTGTAACATGCAAAACAATGTAGACCAAAGCAGTTGTTGTCATAAGTAAAGGAGATGCAGATCAACAATATACAAGAGAAAGTCATTTATTTAGAGCTTATTTTAATTGTTAAATTTGCCAAAGGAGTTGGTCACCCAATGTGTGGGACAAGAGAAAACGGCCATTTTTTGAGGTGGTCCAAAGGTATTCGGTCTTTTGAATAATATCTAAGGAGCTGATTTTTCCACCATATTTTACAGTTTGTCTTATAACAAGTACATTGTTCACAAAAAATAGTCATTTAGATATTTTGGATACGTACATTTGAAATGTAAGTGGTGGGACAGGAAATGTACCAAACTCCTGGAATGTCTCTTAATTCATTAAGGGGAAAAATAATATCCAAATCAATCTAGCCCACAAAATACAGACTTCTTTTGTTTCTGCATTTTTGTCATACTTACATTTTAAAGATCAAACTAATTTTGATATCAGACAAATATAACCTGAGTAAATATAAAAAAAACACTTTTAAATAATGATTTCATTCATTAAAGAGAAAAGAAAAAAAAAGAATATTCCAAACCAATCTAGTTCTGTGTGAAAAAGTGTTTTCTCCATATAAATGAAATGTGATTAATCACAAATTCACTATTAACCACAACCAGCCCTGATTACAGCCAGACCTGTAGAATCGAGAAATCACTTAAATAGAACCTGTTTGACAACATGAAGCAGATAAAAAACGTCAAAAACATCAAATTATGCTCCAATCTGAAGAAATAAAAAAAAAACAGATGAGAAACAAAAGTCATTGATCATCCATCAGCCTGGAAAATAATTATATTAATTATAAAGTCATTTCCACATCTTAAGACTTAAGCCACAGTTATAGCCATTATTCACTAATGGAGAAAACATGGAACACTGGTGAACCTTCCCAGGAGTGGCCGGCCGACCAACTGAAATTACTCCAAAAGGGCATAAACAACTCATCCAGGAGGTCACAAAAGAACCAGAACAACATTTAAAGAACTGCAGGTCTCACTTAAAGCCTCAGTTAAGGTTAATGAGTGTTAATGATTCAATAATGATTAAGAGACTGGGTGAAAATGGTCTCCATGGGAGAATTTCAAGATAAAAAGAAAAAGAAAATAACACTGCTGACCAAAAAACCACCCATCTCACATTTACCAACAAAACATCTTACAGTTTAAGAAAGCTACTGGGCTCTACATTTCTGTTTTTAATAGCTGCATGTAAAAAAGATTACACTTCCATGCTTACCTGTGCTCTTGTGTTCCCTGTCTGGTCTGGCAAAAGGCCCTAGCACTGTTTTAGCTGCCCTTAAATAGTGCCTGAGCAAAATGAGGCATGCTCAGTAGGCGCCATTTTGGGCCATACCATTTAGAGAGGAGTTCTTTGGGGTTTGTAAGGTTTAAATTCTCCTTTTTTTGCTTTGGTATATGTTTATTTTTTATGGGTAGACCAGTGGTGGCCGATTTAAGGCTTCATTTTAAAGTTTGTCACAGGTGTGGTTGGTTAATGTATAAGCCAATGTTGAAAAGTTTAGGAAAATGTTTATTTAATTATTTATTTATTTATTTATTTATCTACTTATTAATTACCAATTTACTTATTTACTTACTTATTTACTTACTTAATTATTTAGTAATTTGCTTACTTACTTACCTAATTACTTACTTATTTATTTACTTACTTACTTACTTATTTACCTATTTACTTACTTAATTACTTACTTAATTACTTATTTACTTACTTACTTATTTACCTATTTACTTACTTATTTACTTATTTACTTACTTATCAGTTCACTTTTTTACTCTATGTAACGTTTAAGTCTTGAAACCGAGTTGAAGTTAATTAAATTTATCTGAAATTAAGTTTACTTAAAATAAAGCAAATGCAGAAAGTTGTGAAACTTTTTAAAGTAAATTTTACGCATCATTTCTTTCAGTGTATTTTAGGCATTTCTTTATTTTTCTTTTAGAAAGATCCATATGTCGAGGACCTGGTTTCCGTGCCCGAGTGTTGGAGCTGGTCAGCAGGGGGATGTCCAGCCTGCTGCAGGTCTGGAATGTGTCACGCTGGATAATGACCCTGCAAGCTCTGGACCAAGGCCAGGACAACCAGGTGACACAATCTGGCCTTAATTAGCTTCTCTCTGTCCTACAGGCCACGTCGAGCGAGTACGCAACCTTATGACTTATTCATAAGCTCTCTCTCTCTGTCTCTCTCTCTCTCGCGCTGGGGATAGAGAGAGGAGGTAAATAGTATCAGGGTTGTCTGGTGTTCTGCACTGACCTCACCCTCAACAAACCAGGGCCAGCTGGCCTTACAGCTGTTCCCCTGTAATAGGCTTCAACTAATCATCACAATACAGGAAAACATGAATTTATTAATACATTATTCTATCGGATGTGTATTATTATTTCTATTACTATGTTTAAGCATATAAATGATAAAAATAGATTTATACCATATATATCTGCTTCCTCTGATGGTTTCTTCCTACAGCTTTGAGGAAGTCTCCGTAGAGACGTACTGCCAATACAATATGACTGTCTAGAGCAGATACACATGAACTTGTTAGCACTGGAGTATTCATGTTCCTAATGGTGCCACTCTGAAATCCAGTGGCTAGAGCTAATTCAAATCTCTAAACCAAAACCAAACAAAATCTTAAACCCAATGACAAAACCAATCAATCCTTGAATACACTGGTAAAACCAACCAAAAAAACTAAACCCTAATGGCAAAATCAACAAAAATCCTGTTGCAAAACTAATGAAAACCTTAAAGCCCAATTGCAAAACCAATGAAAATCTTAAAGCCCAATTGCAAAACCAATCAAAACCTTACACCCAATGGCAGAACCAACCAAAACCCTGTTGCAAAACTAAAGAAAACCTTAAACCAAAGGGTGCGAAAAACAAACAAAACCTTGAATTAACTGGCAAGACCAACCAAAACCTTAAACCTAATGGCAAAACCAAACCAAACCCTGTTGCAAAACCAACCAAAACCTTAAACCCCAATGACAAAAACAACCAAAACCCTGTTGCAAAACCCATGAAAACCTTAAACCAAATGACAAAACCAACCAAAACCTAAACCTAATGCAAAACCAACCAAATCCCTGTTGCAAAACCAATGAAAACCTTACAACCAAAACCTAAAACCCTAATGGAAAATACAAACAAAACCTTAAATTCACTGTCAAAAAACAACCAAAACCTTAAAACCATTCGTAAAAAAACAAACAAAAAAAAACTTTATTTAGACTAGGGGTAGACAATATTAAAATTCAGTATCAGAACCAATGCCATTGTGAATGCCAGCACAGTGAAATTCTGGGTTTTATATTCATCCGCTAAGTGATTGTATTGTGTTATTTTTTGTGGATTTCTGTAATCCTTCCGTTAGAGGAGAGCCTTTACAATATATTAGCATTTGAGAGAAATGCTCGGAGCTGCCGCTGAATATCCTAAATAATGCGGTGAGACTCGGCATGCTGATGTGGATGTGCACTGAGCTCATGCTCCTGCAGGGCGGGCGGTGGCCTCTAGCCGCAGGGGCCGGCGCGGTGAGGGCGCAGCAGCTGTGTAATGAGATTGCAGTCGTCTAACTTCAGCTGAAGAGCAGCGTGGCAGAGTGCAGCTTCAAATGAATAAATTCCCCCTCTGTACGCCCCTTTCAGCCTCAGAACCGGCCCTCGGCCTCATCTCTCCACCCTGACATCAAGAGCTGGTGTCAGAAAGTGAGCAGTGATGAATGAGGCAGAGGCCTGCTGACAGCCAATGAGCTGCAATCTGTACAGTGGACCTGTAATGGTCCAGCCAAAAAAAAAAATGCTGGGGAGAAAAACAACCCTGCTTGAGGTTTATCTAGAAATAAAACATACAGGGGTTGGACAATGAAACTGAAACACCTGTCATTTTAGTGTGGGAGGTTTCATGGCTAAATTGGAGCAGCCTGGTGGCCAATCTTCATTAATTGCACATTATTGCACCAGTAAGAGCAGAGTGTGAAGGTTCAATTAGCAGGGTAAGAGCACAGTTTTGCTCAAAATATTGCAATGCACACAACATTATTATGGGTGACATACCAGAGTTCAAAAGAGGACAAATTGTTGGTGCACGTCTTGCTGGAGCATCTGTGACCAAGACAGCAAGTCTTTGTGATGCATCAAGAGCCACGGTATCCAGGGTAATGTCAGCATACCACCAAGAAGGACCAACCACATCCAACAGGATTAACTGTGGACGCTGTAAGAGGAAGCTGTCTGAAAGGGATGTTTGGGTGCTAACCCGGATTGTATCCAAAAAACATAAAACCACGGCTGAACAAATCACGCAGAATTCAATGTGCTCCTCAACTCTCCTGTTTCCACAAAAACTGTCCGTCACCACAATAAATTATTGTGCTCTAAAACCAGGTGTTTCAGTTTCATTGTCCAACCCTAAAACTTTAAATCCCAATGGCAGAACCAACCAAAACCCTGTTGTTAAACCAATCAAAATGTATGGGAAAGAAAACATAAGTCCAGAGTTAACTTCAATCATGGTCCAGTCATGATCTCATAAAACCCTTAGGAACAAATATTCTAAAAAGGTATTCCACGTGCACACTCAGCAACTGGAACAGCCTGAAAAATAACTTTAATAAAGAGCTTCTGTTTGTTTGTTCACTGAGCAGAATTAATGTACACAAACAAATCTATTATTTTCAACGAGTGTCGTATTTTTTTGTCGCTTTTAATTATTTAAACTTTTTATATTAGACAATAATTCATATTCTGAACATGTGTAGAAGCCTGATTGTGGATGAGTGTAGTAATTTGAGTTATTTGTACAGGGCTGACAGGCGTGTTTACTTTACATTAGCGTGAGGTGAGGGAGTACAGGCTGAGAGACTATATTTCATTTATTCAGTCATTAACTATTCAACAGCTCATTCAGGATTTCTTTATCTAACGTCTTTTTCCTGCAGAGGACCGTCCCCTCCACACCGCCTCAGGCCACGGTCCCCCCCAGGCCCTCGCTCGTCAGAAGCCCCTGGGCTCTGGCTCGTCTCCACTGGCTTTAAGATCATCTTAAATGGTAGAGGGAGTGTTTAGCATGATGATGACTCGAGCGTTTCACACTGATCCGATACAGAGCTGAGAGAGGCTTCTGAGATATTAAACTGAAGGCAGTACACTGCATTTGATTTTAGAGTCTAAATAATTAGAAATCCTATCATACATCATATTTATAAAGATCACGTTTATATAACACAGTAATAATAGTGTTCTATTTTATCCCTAAACCCTGTATGTAGAGCTACACCTTTGTTTTCCACCCTTATAATTAAATAATTCTCATAATTAATAAGGGAATTTCATAGACCCTAAAATAGAACCCTGTGGTATTCAAAAATCCTGATTCAAAAAATCCATCGTAAGTTCTGTATCAATACCAGGATTCCTAGCAACATAATAAAACTCATGTCTTTCACAAATAGTCTAGTTTACAGCACTCTCACTTTAATCTCAGCCAATCAAAATGGACAAGTTAATTAACCGTTAATTAAAGCAAAGGTCTCAAAATATCTGCATTTCAACAAACACTGTAAAAAAGAGCAAACCAATCAATAAATAAATAAAACATTTTTAGTTCCTATAACTGAGTAAATTAAACTAAACTACTACTACTTTTTAAGTAATTACAATAATTATGACAATTAGCCCAATTTAAGCAAGTCTAAAAATATTAGCATTTCAACACACACTGTAAATAAGAGGAAATTAATAAATTTGTACCTTTAGTGCATACAACTGAGTAAATTGAGCAAATTGCTGCTTTTTTAGCTTAAAAAAGTATATTTTGGGGCTCTGAATGGTCCAGCGGGCTAAGCGCTGCCACTATGATCAGGAGACCGCTGGTTTGAATCTCGGTCATGCAGCTTGCCATCAGCGGCCAGAGCCCTAAAAGAGCACAATTGGCTTTGCTCTCTCTGGGTGAGTAGATGGCGTTCTCTCACCACATCATTTCTAAGGGTGATGTCGATCAGCACAAGGCTGCGTCTGTGAGCTGATGTATCAGAACCGAGTCGCTGTGCTTTCCTCCAAACATGCTGTGATGCATCAGCAGCAGTTCAAAAAGAGATATAATATAGTATAGAAGGAGGCATGTGCTTGTCTTCACACTCCTTGTGTTGTGGGATCACTAGCGATTGGGAGAAAAATGGGAGAGACAGTTCTTTTTTACACTTATCATCAAAAAAGATTATTGCACTCAGAAGGATAGGTTGGATTGCTATGTTATACAGAAGACGATAAGGACGATAAGTTACCAGAAACAATAAATTATTAAACATTTAAATTGATATGGAAACTCTTGGTCAAATTTATTAAGCTATACATACAGAAGTAGTGTTTAACACTGCAACATGCCAGACGTCTCAGCATGTAGAGAGTTGTAGAGGTTCCTAATGGAGTCCTGAGATAATCTATCAGACTCATGCAGCTCCAATAATCTCACACAGTTCCTGCATTAGATTGTGTGGTAGGGGTGGTTTGGAGTGTTGATAGAGTGTCCAATAGCATCCCAGACATTTTCAGAGATCAGGGGTAGGGTCTGGAGGTGCAGCTGAACATAGTATCTGTTGTGTCTTCAAGACAAGCTCTTTGTCCTGTTGAATCACAGAAGATAAAGACACTGGTTGCAGGACCTCATTAATGTTATGTTGGGCTGTACCTATAATTAAGAGCAAAAAAGGGATCTGGCATTGTTAGAAATGTACTCCACACCATCACACTAAGGGCCCTATTTTAGCAATCTTTAGTGCATCGGTCAAGTATGCACTATGGTGTCATCTTTGGTATCATGACAGCTCAAAAAATATGCCTTGCATATCTCGAAACACACAAAAGGCATATACTAGTTTTCTTAATTAATCATGGGTGTGGTTAATTTTGGTCGTAACATGAAATAAACCAATCAGCGTGCAGTCGTCCTTCTCTTTGAGAACCAGATGTGCTCTGACTTTGGCACATTCATATCTTAACAGTGCAGCACTTTTGCACTCAGCAGAGGATACTGACCTGCGCGTTCACACAGCTCGTTTTAGGGAACAGCAACGTTTTTTTATTCTTTATTCTGTTTATTGTTGAGATAAAAGTCGGGTTTGCGCTCCTGAGGCACATTTATGTGTATATGCAATGAGCGGGGTGTACACAAGATAGGATTGGGTGGCTGACTGTTGACGGTTGTCAGGGTTTTAATCAGTCGGTGGAGCTCCTGTATTTTTTCTGGTCAAGATAGAAACACGACAGAAATTTACCTGAACACACCTCACTTCCAGACTACCACACCCATCAGTGTAGATTTATTCCTAAACTCTGACGCTATTTTAATGGTGCAGGCGCAAGCCGTGAAAATAAACTGTTGACGGGGTGTAAGTTAGCTATAAGCATCGAGACGCACCTTTTGCCCTAAATCTTGCCTCCATACAGATCCGTTGGTCGCCTCCACCAAGACAGAGGCAGAACTCATCACTGAAGACGATCTGCTGCCACTCTGAGTTACTCCTTCAGTCATTTCTTCTGGGTGTAACCATTATTATTTTGAGGATAAGTGTTTACTGTCTTCCAAAGCTGGTCCCACTGTAGAGATTGCTTTTAAGGCTGCCATCTAGATTTGGAGAAGTCATTCCACGGACAAATCCGGGTCAGATAAAAGTAGTGGGACGGTGCACTCGGCTCTGTAATGTGTTTGGGTACAGGAAGACCAGGTGACCTCGCTGAAAACCTGTTGTTGTTGTTGTTGTTGTTGAAGCATCCACAGGCCTCCTCTGGCAGCAGCAGCGGCAGCGGCCGCAGTTGGGTTGGTTGTGGTGTAAACATCAATTTAATAAAAGGTGCTCTGCCCTGCAGCTGTACACTTACGTAACACGAGGTGTCAGATGTAATTAGGAGAATTCTCTTCTCAGGC
This sequence comes from Astyanax mexicanus, assembly GCF_023375975.1. Taxonomy (NCBI): domain Eukaryota; kingdom Metazoa; phylum Chordata; class Actinopteri; order Characiformes; family Acestrorhamphidae; genus Astyanax; species Astyanax mexicanus. The sequence continues at coordinate 9,385,687 of NC_064408.1, forward strand.
CATCGCAAATCCTCCTCACAGCTTGAAGGCTTGGAGTGTGTGTGTGTTTGGTTGTGTGTGTGTGTGTGTGTGTGTGTGTGATCATTCTCCTGATAATTTGATTCCACCTTTAAGATGGAGGTCTGCTGTGTGCTGCCCACATATCTTATGCTCTGATTTCTGTGTTTATTTCTCTGTAGCATTTCCTCCATCCCTCCACACCACACCACACCACACTTCCTCAGCCATGCAGACTCACTGATGACTAATGAGACACAGTTACAAGAGAAACAATGCTTATTAAGCCCATGCCGTACCGTTCCGCACTAGAGTGAACCCATTAAACTCGTCACAGTCAAAAGGACCCTATCTTACACTCTGCACAAGTCCTGTCATGATGCTCATTGCTATCTTACAACTTATCAACAGTCTCATAATTAGTTTCCCTCCTTTCACCTGCATCGTTTAAATAGCAACTGAGCTTCTGAATATATCTACGGTATGCTGTGGTGAATGTGGAGGTCTGGAAATCTTGGCAATATAAACCGTCAGATGTTAATTGCTATCTTAGCAATGCAGGCGCTCTCCTTGTGTGCATATTCATGAAGCACATGCAAAACAGAGAGTGTTCTGATTGGCCTGTTCTCTACAAAGAGTCTGTGAGTCAGCCAATCAGTTTTAGTGTGGGCGGGCAGTGTTTGTTTCCCTCCTGAAAGGGATGCGTTCAGGAGCATCATGGCTCCCATCAAAACTCATGTCACCTCTCACTACTCTAAAGTATATCCACTTCTGGTAAAAGTAAAAAACACTGAAAGTTTTGACCACTCTACAGTTAGTAATAGTACTAAATGATTGCAAAAGGCATGTTAAGGAGAGTTAATGTGACTATCTATCTAAAACTGATATATATATATATATATATATATATATATATATATATATATATATATATATATATATATATATATATATATACTTCAGTAAAGATAAAGCTTCATATCTGTGAAGTAAGTGTTTATTATCTCATTAAAACACTAGAATTACAATAAATACAAACAGAAATTTTACAAAAATCAGAGCTTTTACAGCTTTTTCTCCTAATCTCCTCATCGGAGTTATTTCTAGTTCTCATCATATCAACACCTGGTCTGGTAAATTGGTCAATTTGGTAAATCAGGTGAGTCCAGGTCTGGATGTCTGGAATACTAACTTAAATAACATTGCTGTTCTCATAAATGACCTTCTCACATACCTTCACAGTGTGAACATGCAGGTCAGTTTCTTCTGCTGAGAAGCACAGAAGCGCTGCGCCCTTAAAATAGCAATCTGCCAAAGTCAGAGTGCACCTGCTTCTTAAAGGGAACAGCAAGTGACATGCTGATTGATTCATTTCACATTACACCCAAAGCACACACTTTATTAGTTCAGAAAATTAGTACATTCCTTTTGATTGTATTTCACACTTCTAATCAGTGACAAAACTCTTGCATCCAGACTGCAATTGAAAAAACAGGAGGACCGGAGAGTTTTTTTTTTAGCCTTTTTCAGTCACGTAACATCACGTTCAGTAGCTCCTCCATTTCCACTCGCTGTTGTGTTTTTAACACGGATCTCTGTAGAAACGTGTGCCCAAAGTGTAATTACGCTGGGCGACAGTGGACAAATAGCTATTTTATTAAACGTGAGCTGACGAAACTCAGAGATGTGGATCTGGACGGGAATAAAATTACTGGAGGACCACGGAGCAAAAATCAGTAGATATTTCAGCCTGTAATTTTCTCAGAGGACATTTGAGAAAAAAACACGTACATGGTCGTTCTGGATGGGAATAAAATCACAGAGGACCCCACCATAAAAGAGAAAATTACCCCAGGACCCCCTGAGAAACTAATCCCATTCAGATATTGATAAGACACACTGACGCCCTAAATCTAAAGTTGCACAGTGTACGGTTGACGACCATCTTTTGAATTTGAACAATAATTGATCCAGAATTGGACCACCTTTTTTTGGTAGAACCAAAAGCAAATAAAGCAATCTAAGGTACCCTAGCAGGCACTAAAAATTCAAGCATTGTATTAGCCAGTTTTGCCAATCTTACTTTTACTTTTTCTACAGTTTGTTCAGGAACTTTCTGCCTGTAGTTCCAGGTGCATTATGTCATATTTTTTCAGTATGAAATTTGGCACATTTTCTGAGTAGTCAGACCTGGTAGAATTTGAGTGAAAGTTTGGAACGAGGGCTGCTCTCCTGAAGTGTGGAAGTTTCCAGCTCGGAAAGTTTTTGGAGGCGTTTGATGAATCACGGTGTGGGGGGCAGACTCCAGCACAAAGGCGCTGATGGAGGTTCGCTCTGGAGGAAGCTGGAGAGGAAGATATGTGGAGGTCCTGAGAAGATTCTCAAGCTATTTATTAACCAACATCTACTAATACATATCCACAAAACATCTACAGCTATTTTTATTTTATGTTGAACTGACTTACTGACCGTCTCAGATCACAGTGATAAATGTGATTCCTTTAGGCAAATAAATGATCCTTTTAAGATCAAAGATACAGATTGATTTTTTTGCAGATTCATTTTAATGAGAAGATGGAAATAACAGGGATTGATGTACAGTGTGCTGATGCATGATATATTGATACTGTATCAATCAATGCAAAGTTTCAGCCCTTTTATCAGGACAAGAAATGACTCGCTTCTTCAGTCAAATCGGTTCATGCAGCTTGCAGCGGCCACTTTATTAGAAACTATGAATGCAGGATTTGTCATCAATGGTCAGTTTCCTGGATTTGAATATGGTTTCGCCATATATCCCTTCTAATGAGGAAGCGGGGGGGAAGCGACTAAAGTAAAGAAAATATTGTACTGTAAATATTAAAAATTATCTACACAGATTCTCTCCTGAAAACACACACCATGTTTATTTGGTTGAGCAAATGCTTCTGTTTATTAACGATAAGCTTAGATTTACAATATTTAGCCACAGTTAGCACCAGTCCTAGCCGCAGTTAGCAGCGCTCACGGCTACTAAATTCTGCCCGATAGCGCTACACATTGGCGTAGGAACCGGGGGGGATGGGTGGGACATGTCCCACCCAATATTAGAAACAGGTGGATTTGTCCCCCCCAAAAATCAAATAGTTTCGCTCAGCTCAGTCGTACTGTTAATGAAGAGACCGACCGCTAAGCGCTGGGAAACCAATCACGGTGCCGGTTCAGGGAGAAAGTCCCGCCTTTCAGGAGAAACAGCCAATCAGCTCGCTGGTCTTGCGAGAAGAGTTAGCGTGCTGGTGGAGGAGAAGCCCCTCCCCCTCGCTGTGAGATTTAGAAGCGGTGTCCAGCATCAGCTGGTGTTGAAGTAAATCTGGATATACGGCGATTTTTCTAAGAGGTAACGGAGCTAACCATGTGGCCTGTGTTGAGATTATTTCTGATAGCTGGTTAAAAAGACTCTCCAAATCAAAACACACAGATTAAACCCACCGTGTGATAATAAACTGCAGCTGTGTTAGTCAGTTAGCTTAACTTTGGAATTAGCTAGACAGGGAGTCAAGGCTTAAAAAAAAAAACATATATGTTATGTTCAGCTTGCCCTGATCATCTAATCACTATTTCATTTTCAAATTGTGTTTATTAATTTAGGATTGCAGGACTTACTGTAAGCTATAGTAAACGAAAAAAATAGTTAGCTAGAAGCCAGATGTAGTGGATAGTCAGAATTTAGAACAGTACTTTATGTTGGTAGTTTAAAGCAGTTTATTAACCCTGATCTCTGCCCTAAAATTGCGTTAATAAACAGTCCTTTACTGAGTTTACCTGTTTAAATCCTTTTCATTATGTATGTCAGCAGTGTATTAGACACATCATACCTCAACTTACTTTATTAAGTGCCTTTAAAGCAGAGAAGGCAGTGGGGATATGCAGTAGAATGTGTAGGAACAGGGTTGAGAAACACTGCTCTAACCTGACTTCTGTTCATTTGTAGTTCACAGTAAGACTAAATCCTGAGTAAATAGAGGGATTCCAGGTGAATCCAAATGTTTTTTTCTTTAGTCTAATATTTATATTAACTTCTGTCAAAAATCTCTATGAAACGTAAAGTTACATTCTTTTTTCAAAAAAGGACACCATCATAAGAAGTGCTTTCAGTAGAAACAACTAAAAGCGCAGATGATAACTGATCAGTTTTTGTCATATATGTATATAATTCAGACATTTCACGCATATTTGTTTAAATGTAATGTGGAGTAACATGGTGGTTGTAAAGTCACCTTTACTTGGATGTAACTAATAATAAACAGAGTACAGAAAAAAGGGATTATTTGTGATTAAAAGTAATTCCTATGTTGTTCTAAGAAACTATATTTGGTGCATTAGCAAAAGTGTCCCCCCCAATATCAAACCCGCTCCTACGCCCTTGGCGCTACACTGAGGAACCCTGCATGTTATGGTTATCAGCTAGCAGTTCTCTCTTTATCAGCAGCACCTCTGAATGACGAAAGAGCTAGCGCTGCTGTTAGCGGCAATTGCTAATGCTTCTCCAGTCTTAGTGCTGAAGAAACTTCACTGAAACTCCTGTATATCACTGAACTTCAGCAGAGTGGCTTTACTGCTCTTTAATACCTGACTGATAAAATTCATACATAAGGTGGACTGGATTATAAGACACACTGACGATTAAAAAAATAATAATTATAGGTATATAAAAAATAAGGTAATCCACTGCAGTGTTTTATGTTTTTGTATCAATGTTTCTGCTAAATTCTGAACATAATGTACACACAGTGTATTGGGATGAATTTACTAGCATAATTATGCAAAGTGTAAAAGGTTTGATTTTGATCAGCAAACATAACTTGGTTCAAGTCTCTTTAAGTTTAAGTTTAATATGCAATGTTTCTACAAATTTCTAAATAAAATAAACACAACATTTTGGGCTGTACTTGTTGTTTTAATAAAGCAAAAAACTAAAAATATAAATTTAGGTAAAATTGTCTAGTTTAATGAGCAACTGTTACTGGGCTAAAGTACCTTTAACTTTACTCAAATTTATATGTAGTTTTTATCAACAAAATAAACAAATAAACTTAATTAAGCAAACATCAAAAAACATCAATTTTGGTAAAAAAAAATAGCATTGTTTACAGGACTAAAGAATTGTTTTTAATTGACCTGGACACTAAAAAAAGTGTAATGGGAACAGGCATTGTTGCTTGTGTTTAAGGGTTTAGCTTGTCCACCAACATGACCAGTTAATATGGTTTGATTTATGTTTACTGCAGAATGAATGAAGAGGAAAGTGGAACTCCACATTATTTTTAGTATAAATTAGTAACCTGCAACTAGACTGTGCAGATCAGCAGTGTTGCTGTAAGATAGGTGTTTATACGGTATTGGTAGGTGGTTGGTAAGGCATTGCTATGAAGTATGTTGTTTTCTAGGTGGTTAACATTGTGCTGGGTGTTTAATAATGTTCTCACCAGAGAGGTCTCTAAATCCCCAAATCCCAAATATGTACAGACTGAAAACTTTAACTGCATGCAGTGTTGCTGTGAAAGAGATGTTCTTAAGGTGTTGGTAGGTGGTTGCTGAGGTATTGCTATTCTAAAGCTGTTGGTTGCTTTGGTGTTGCTATGTGGTTGCCATGAAAGGGGATTAGCTACTAAGGTGTTCCTATGAGGTTGTTATGGAATACAGGGAGGGTGTTTATAGTATAGTTTTTGGTTGCTTTAAGATGCAAACTTTAACTGCAGTGTTGCTGTGAAAGAGGTGTTCTTAGGTGTTGGTAGGTGGTTGCTGAGGTATTGCTATTGTAAAGCTGTTGGTTGCTATGGTGTTGCTAGGTGGTTGCCATTAACCTGTATTGGCTACTAAGATGTTCCTTTGAGGTTATTATGGAATACAGGGAGGGTGTTTATAGTATAGTAGTTGGTTGCTAAGGTTGCTTTAAGATGCAAATTTTAACTGTGAAAGAGGTGCTCTTAAGGTGTTGGTAGGTGGTTGCTAAGGTATTGCTGTTGTAAAGCTCTTGGTTGCTATGGTCTTGCTAGGTGGTTGCCATGAGAGGGGATTGGCTACTAAGGTGTTCCTTTGAGGTTATTATGGAATACAGGGAGGGTGTTTAAAGTATAGCTGTTGGTTGCTAAGGTGTTGCTAGGAGGTAGACATAGTATACTGGGTGTTTACTGATAACTGATAGGGGATGATACCAACTAGTTTTTAAGCTGCTGATGCTGTTGGAACAGTTTGATCATGAGTAATTATTAAAACCAACACACATACAAACTTATGTGTGGTAGAGAATTAGCATTTAGCATTTTGTTGAGCAGGAAATTAATCAGACACATGAAACCGTCTGTGACACGGCGAGGATCTGGAGCTGACAGGCCAGCTCGGTGCCAGGAAGCGAGGAGGAGCTGGCATGGTGGGCGTTCTGGAGAGGGACGACTGCTTTCTGTGCCTTAATGAAGTAGAGGATATTAGCGGCAGCATGCTAATTAGCTCTCCTCAGTGTTTAGAGTGGTGTTTAATAACAGTGTGTGTCTATCGCCTTCCCCAACACAATCAAGCACTGCCTCCGTTTTCTGCCTCGACTCAAACACTGACATTTCATGCCAGCCACGGCTTTAGCCTCCTTCATTAGCCTGGCTCTTCTCTCCGCTGTAAACCTATACGTTGTTTGAACTCAAATGAATGAAGTCTGTTTTTATAAAAACTGGATATTTCTAAACTTTCCTCAACTATTTTAATTTAGCTGAACATTTGTGGGCATATATACTGTACAGCTCTGGAAAACATTAAGAGACCACTGAATCAGTTTCTTGGATTTTGCCATTTATAGGTTTATGTTTGAGTAAAATGAACATTGTTGTTTTATTCTATAAACTACGGACAACATTTCTCCCAAATTCCAAATAAAAATATTGTCATTTAGAGCATTTATTAGCAGAAAAATTCATAAAGTTTTAAGAGTTCAGAAATCAATATTTGGTGGAATAACCCTGGTTTTTAATCACAGTTTTCATGCGTCTTGGCATCATGTTCTCCTCCACCAGTCTTACACACTGCTTTTGGATAACTGTATGCCTTTACTCCTGGTGCAAAAATTCAAGCAGTTCAGTTTGGTTTGATAGCTTGTGATCATCCATCTTCCTCTTGATTATATTCCAGAGGTTTTCAATTTGGTAAAATCAAAGAAACTCATCATTTTTAATTGGTCTCTTATTTTTTTTCCGAGCTTTACATTCAAATAGAAATCTTTGAGTTTAACCAACTTACAATAAGTTTAATTTGTTGCCATTGGCAGCTTCTTTTCCATTGGCTTCTGGCACAATCTATTTGCATTTTCTATCACATTTACCATCAGTGTGTAGTGATCCCCCCCCCCCCGCCCCGGGCTCCCTTAGGTAAACTGCTTGGTCTCTGTGTTGTAGGCTTTAAGAACAAGCATCATTTCCTGAGCTGTTGCAGCTCTTTGTTGGCTTTGCTCTCAATATTGTTTCCTCTGTAGCTAATTTATGTGAATTAATGATTTTGAGAAAAGAGTATTTATGTAAGCTTGTTTTGTCCGCTGTGTCCCGTTAAGAGTATATGTTAGTTCAACTTAACTTTGATGTTGTTTTTTTTTTATTGTTTTTTTGTTTGTGTTGTCCTTTTTAATTTTTTTTTTTTTTGGCTAAAAAACAACTACAATATGCAAGTGTTGAGAGAAAACAACTTAATGTAATCATTGCAATAAACTTAAACAAGTAAGATAGACCAATTGTACAATAGTTACTTCAAATTAAAAAAAGTTAAAGTTAATTATAAATTACTAAAAAAAAGAGTTTTGAAAACTTAATTCATTTAAAACAACGAATTACCTCAAATTGTTTAAGTAGACTTAACTGATTAGGGTTTACAGTGTTCTTCTTTATCTTCTTCTTCTGTATCTCTTCTTCAATCTGCTTATTCCGGCTGATATGCTGAAGCGAGCTGTTCTCTCTGGGTTGCTGACGGTTTGGTAAAATCTGCTCAACCTTGTCCTTTCTTCTCCTTTGTTGTCAGCTCTGAGGGTGACCTGATGTGCTCAGCGTCTGATTAGCACTAGATAGTTTTGAGGAGCTTTTAGAGGCTGTAGAAGTGAATTCATAGCTAATAAATGATAAATAGCTAATAGGAAAGAGTAGGGTACTGATACTGAGTATAATGAACGTGAGATTTTTATTAGGGCTTTTAACATTAAAACTTCATCGCACACAATATATTTGGAATCAGTATTGCTTTTTTTTTTTCATGCAAATTAATTACGCCACCAAATGTGACCCCAACATCCCTCTATAATCTGCTGAGCCCCTGCCCAATGTGCTGATATTTTTTTCTGGCTGAATGACTAAGGCCCCTTCCACAAATATCTGTTTTTGTCTCCGTTTTTAAAAATATCTTCGTCCACATGAGCAGCGTTTTAAAGAAAATATCCCCACCCACATGGAAACACCATACCACTCAAAAACACAGAAATGAACAGGGATTCTCTAATATTTGTAAGTTTTCTCGCCACTCCTCAGTCACAACTACTTAATTTTCAAAATTGTCCCACCAGGTGCTTGTTCTACCAGACCTGGTCAAGAATTTCTGTTTGCGGTAAGGTTTGTACCTCTGGACAGGAGGATTGAATAAACAGCATGCAGTGCATTTCGGTGCCTTCACTGCGTTAGGTACTGTGAGAGTAACATTAAATTAGTTATTAATAAGCTAATGTAAGCTATGCTAAGCTAATGTAAACGTAACACAGACATGCGCAGACTCACTGTGCGACATCAGCATTTTCAGAAAGTTCTGTTTTACCGTCCACATGGCTCCGTTGGAGTTTTTTTTTTTTAAATCTCCACCTTGGAAGGCATTTTCGAAAAGCTCTGTTTTCTGTGAACAAAAATGTCGGAGACAAAATCCTACATTTTTACAAATGTGTGGATTCATGTAGATGGGGCCTAAAAAGCTCCAACATGGACAACACAATGCCAGTTTTTTGGTGTCCAGCTGTAACTCTCTGGAGCCGGTGTTGGTTCAGAGTCCCAGCTCCGACCCAGATAGTGAGCTTTGGGGCAGGAGACACACAAAGCACATGGAGCTGATAGAACACTAGAAGTTTTCCACTTGCAATTCCCTTTAAAATCCAAGTGTGCTCTGACTTGATCTGGCAGATTGCTATTTCCATGGCACAGCTACCTGGACGTGTCCAACACTTCTCAGAAGAAAATAAATAAATTCCACTCATGAATTAGCAAACATGAATTAGCAAACATGACTGTGACATATTTTGTGTAGATGTAGAATAATATAATTTTATTTTGCATCCTGTTAAAAAATTATGTAAAAGTTTGCTTAGCTCCCAATAGGCACATGCTATGGGTTTGTGCCCTGCTGCGTGTCCATTTGTGCATAACAAGTGGGGGTGTACAAAACACTGTCGTGATCAGTCAGTGGTGCACCTGTGTTTTCCATTGCCAAGATAGCAATACACCAGAAAGGTACCTAAACACACCTTATTTTTTTTTAGGCTACCATGCCCATTGGCATAGGTATAATCAGAAGCACTGTTGCTATTGAAACTAAGCAGATGGAAGGCATGAAAATTAAGGCCCATAGTGTGTGATGCATATGATTTTGGTTATGCTAGTTGAACTGGTACACCAGTGTGATCAGGTTGATTATGCTTGTAGACCAGCCAAACCATCAATCTCAAGCCATTACAATTATACGCTATACTGCTATACTGGGCAAGGATCAATACTGGTCGGCCATCTTTATCAGCTAGAGCTGTCTTAGCCAGGGTTCTTGCATTCAGGTAGAGAGGCTTTGTTGTTGACTACTGAAGGCATGGTGGACATTTAGCATTTAGCAAACTACTCTCTACAAACACAAGAAAGCAGAGAAATAAAGCAGGTAGTCTTCAGGGCTAACACCGTATGGTGTTAGCGCTGGAGAGTGAATTAGCTTGTGCTTTAGCCGCGGGATAAGGAGCTCTTTAAATAGTCGTTTGCTGGCAGAGGTTAAGAGCCATTATTCTATATATGGGGCTGATCTGTTCTGAGAGAGATGAAAAGAAAATGAATTTTAATCCCCTGCCTGTGAATAAATGTGAGAAGAAAGCTGAGAGACAGTGAGGTGAGGGTTTACTGAGAAATTGTCTGCACACCATCTGTATGTATTCTTAACTGTTTCAATCTTTTCTGTACTCTTCAAATTAGCAACGTAGCATTAGCATCATGTGAATAGGCTTATACTGTATCACTCCTGCTGAAAATATAGGATAAAAAGGGCCCTCGAGTATCTAGCATTAGGCATGAGACATGCATTTCCAGCAGTTTACATTTCATAATTATTCATTTTATATATATATATATATAGCAAATACACATAGTTTTGGCTAGCGTTCAACAACAGAGCCCCACAGCATATATATATATATATATGCTGTGGGGCTCTGTTGTTGAACGCTAGCCAAAACTATGTGTATTTGGTTGCTAGCTAACTCAGTAGTGCTAAAGTATGATGTGTTATTAAATGATTAAATGTGGTAAAAGTTTGCTTAGCTAAGTTTACTGTGTTTCTGGATAGCCCAGTGAGCTGCACAGGGCTTAGAGCTGCTGACAAGGGAGCTGTGTCTGACTCTAAAATAGACATTGAATTAAATGTACTCCATGTTCCCCAAAACAATTACAGTTCTGGTGGTATTGTTGGTGTGCATCACATACACACCACCTACAGTGACTTGCAAAAGTATTCATACCCCTTGAACATTTTCACATTTTGCCATCTAACCACAAACTTTTGAGATTGGAGTGTTAAATCAACACAAAGTAGCACATAACTGTGAAGCGCAACAAAAATGATACATGGCTTTCAAAATTTTAATCAAACAACAATCTGGAAACGTGTGGTCCTGTATTATCAGCTGTACCCCGGTTGTGCAATTCGAAAACACACATTATCACACACATTATCATAATACATAATTTAGGGTATTTTAAGCAGAAAGTAAGGTGGCCGATGATAGGGGACCCTTGTAATTCTGCAGGTCTTGCTGCTTGGCATTGCCTAAGACAGTGTTTCTCAACCAGGGTGCCATCTGGCTTCATCAGGGGTGCCTTCAAATAATGCGCCTCACGTGCATATTTCCTTTCCAGAGTCAGCGCGTGTCGGGGTGTGTCCCAATTCACAGGCAGCATACTCTGAAGGATGCGACCCACAGAGATAGGCGGTGTATTACTGCGCAGCTGTGACGCAATCTGCCTTCGAATACAGTCTCCGAAGGATTCGGCCCCTATATTGGGACACACTGTAAAGTTTTTTCCCCCACGTGATGCACTGCGAGAGTTGTGTGAAGCACTCAAGCTAGCATGGAATGTTTTTTAAAAAGAAGACTGCAGATTCAGATAACTCTGAATCGGAGCCATTAACTTCTTCATCCAGTGGTAGGTAGTTCAGCAGTGAGTGTAGCAGAGTATTTCACTAGTTTGAAAAGTCAGCAGGTTTCCCGCTAATTGTAAATCCCCCCCCCCCCCCCTTTCTTACCTTAAAAAAAATTTCCCCCAGCAACACCCCTCGTTCTCACCTGAAGTATTGCGCCAGCACATCCCCCCCCCCCCCCATCCCGTTTAGCTCCCTCTAATAAATAATGCAGGGTATATGTTTTTAATACATTGTAAACTGGGGTGCCTTGACGTTTTGCATACTTTTAAAGGTAATGTGTCGTGATAGAAAAAAGGTTGAGAAACGCTGGCCTAAGAAGCCAAAAATGTCATTTTAATCCTGGATTTTAATCTACACACATTTCTCTCCTGAAAACCATTTATTTGTGTAAGGAAAGAACTTCTGTTTATTTACAGTGGGCTTAGATTCCCAATGTTTTGATTGAAAAGGCCGATAATAGAGGCCACCACGCTATAATTTTCGTTCCACTTTACAATTATGTGCTACTTTGTGTTGGTCTATCACTTAAATCTCAAAAAATGTGAAAAAGTACAAAGGGTCTGAATACTTTTGCAAGCCATTGAGTAGCCCTGTATTCCAGACATTATTATATCCACTGGTTTTCAGGTTGGGGTCTTGCTGATCAGTAATAAACCCTCAATAAACTGCACAGCAGTCAGAAGCAGTCTCGGATACAGCTGCTCTGAGGAGAACACTCCAAATTCACTGCTAACCGAAAGTATCCTTCAGCAGGTCTCCACGCCAGCTGCAATGAAGCGGAAGGGCGGCGGTGTTAAGCGCAGAGCTCCTGGAGGACATGCTACCCCAGCCATGAAAATTCATTAAGCATTTTCCGGCACAACCATCAGCTCCACTAGTTAAAGCACAATCGATGAAAGCCAGTCCAATTAAGGGTCCCAGCAGCCAATTAACCTGCAGCTGCAATTTATGTGGAGTGGACACTGTAAAGGTGAGGCTGAGGGTTCAGGTCCCGGACCGGCCGCAGGGCAACATTGCCCCCTGTCGGCTCCTGAGCGAAATTACACCAGAGCAAAAAGGGCAAAGAGTGTCAGTGTTTAAGTCTTTGTGTTTTCTTATATACAGAATTTAGGTGTACATTTTAACTCTCATATAATAATGATTGAAATTCCATAATTCTATATTTAATTATCTCAAAACCTTTAAAGCTTTAAGTTTCAAGAGTAAATTATTTTAGTGTGGCTTTAAATTCAGTTGAAAAAATAAAAATAAAAAATTAACTTAAAAAATTAACTTCTGTTTAAATGAATTTAATCAAAAAGAGTTTTCATGTATTCGATATTTTTATTTAGAATAATTTAATAGAGTTGAATTCATTGAGCAGCTCATTTTTATTTTGTCTGGTCAATATAAAAAGGTCCAGCATTATTAAAACATATATTAAAACATATATTAACCATTTCTTCCATTTTGAAAGAAAACAGTTATTTTTCTTACTTTTTTAACACCTATTACACGTAATAAACAAAAATGAGTTTTATTTAGACTTATTTTTATTTCTTCATTCGCAAAGTCACTTAAAATAACAACTTATATATCATCATATATGTTTTGTAGCAGATTTCACATTTACAGTACAAGTCAAAGTTTTGGACACATCTTCTCATTCAATGTTTAACCTTATTTCTTCATTTAATTTATTTTCTACATTGTAGATTAATAGTAAACAAATGAAAACAATTGAGGGACACTATGGAATTTTGTAGTAAACAGTAACAAAAAAAGTGTTGGTTCTCCACATTAATCTCCTGATTTAAACCTGATGAACTGAGATGGTGATTTGAGGTGATTTAATTGGGATGAGCTGGAGCTTCACAGCGTAAAGGAAAAGCAGTAGCTATTGTTCAGCACCTCCAGGAACTCCTTCCTTCAAGACGCTGAGAAAACTATTCCAGGTGACTCTCCCTCATGAAGACACTGAGATTAAAATTAAAACCAAGAGTGTGCAGATCTGTCCTCAAAGATAAATGTGATACTTTTAAGAATCTAAAGTAGATCAAACGTATTCTGGTTGTTTAACACTTTATTAATTCAGCATGTGTTTCTGTATAGCTTTAATATAGTCTTTAGTATAACATTTACAATGTAAAAAATCACAAAAGGTAAAAAATACATGTTGAATGGCTAGAATTATCCATTGGATAAAACAAATGATAAAAGTCATGGAACACTATACTAGTTCTCTCTCCATATATCATTTGATTTATTTTTTATTTGAACCACTTTGAGTCCACTTTCTTTGAGTCATCCATCATGATATGTCCACACACTGTGGAGGACAGTCCAGTCTGTGTTTCCAAATGAATAGAACCGGATGAAAGTTGATATGAAAGTGGCGTACCCTGTTCCACATATGTCACCATGTGTGATTTTATACAGTTCAACATGAAAGACCTCGATTACAGAAAGCTCCACGGTACCAGGAACACTGACCCATTTCCCAATGATTGACAGACTATAGCTCTGTGCCAAGGGTGAGGGCTTGAGTGAATGTGTGTGTGTATGTGTGTGTGTGTGTGTGTGTGTGTGTGTTTGATCTGACCATTGCTGAGGGAAGCCCTGTCCACAGCCACTCTGCCTCCAGCTGTGGAGAAATATTAGTTTAAACACATAGGGATCACACACACACACACACACACACACACACAGGGTTTGATGTGCGATGGTGGTGAAATGTGTGCTCTTTGTCAGTGGGCCTGCTGGGCTGGTTATCGTATGTGAATGTGTTTCCCGCTATGCTGGGTCAGACCTGGCGTGGTATAAGTAAGTGTGTGTGTGTGTGTGTGTGTCTGGAGGCTAACAGCTAAAAGCTATTTGATGTTGGTGATAGCGTGTTTACTCCAAACACCCCGAGACGTCGCTCGATCTCCCGCCGTTCTGACTAAACTGAACCTTCTGAACCACCAAACAACATCCTCATTCTACACTGTAACAAAGAAAGAGAGAAAGAAAGAAATAAGGTAAGAAAGAAAGAGGAAAATGAACAAAGAAAGAAAGAAAGGAAAATTAAGTTGAAGTGAGGAAGAAAAAAAAAGAAATAGTAAATAAAATGAATGAAGGAAATTAAACAAGAAAGAAAGAAAGAAAAATAGAAAGAAAGAAAAAGGAAGGTGAAGTGAGGAAGAAAAAAAGTAAAAGTAAATAAAAGTAATTAAGAAAATTAAACAGGAAAAAAGAAAGAAAGAAAGAAAGTAAGAAAGAAAGAAAAAAAGATTGTATAGAGCAGATGAGAACTCTACCTGTACCTGTAGACAGGTGTTTGTGTGTGTGTGTGTGTGTGTAGAAATCCAGGTTACATTAATAAGAGTTAAGCTGAACTCAGTCATCATGGTTACAGAATAAGAGAGGAGTGAGATGGGAGTGATTAATAGTAAAGGAGTGATTGAAATAATTAACGGTAAGGGAGTGATTCAGAGTGAGAGAGGAGTGATTTTTGGTAAATGAGTGAGAGATGGGTGTGATATAGTGTATATGTGTAGTTCTGTCTGTGGGTTTCTCTCCAGTCTGAGCTCCTGATTGGTTGATGGTCAGCTGCAGTTGCCCCCTGGTGGATTAGCCTGTAAGTGCACATTGTTTCTGCAGGGGGTAGAAAGAGTGGGGGCTTTACATTCGAAAAATGATTTGCTTCAATTTAACAAATATAACTTGTATTCAATTAGGCTTTAATTTCTCAAGGATATAAACAGAAAAAAGAGAAAGGTAGACAGTGGTGGGAAAAAAGAACATCTAAAAAATACACAAGAGAAAAAAGAAACAAAGAAAAAATACAATAGCAATACATAAACAACAAAAAAAAGAATAAGAGTTTGAAAGAAGAATAAATACAGGAAGAAAGGAGGAATTAACAACTTTTACAGGTGTGGGTGTTTCTTAGCTGAACCCTAAGGCAACATATTACAGGCCCTATAGGCGCTTCTGAATGCTCATTGCTACCTTACACTCTGTCAACAGTCTATTTCCACGCCTTGCACCTGCACCATTAAAATAGCGTCAGAGTTTAGGAATAAATTTACACTCATGGGTGTGGTGGTCTGGAAGTGAGGTGTGTTCAGTTAAACTTCTGGCATGTTTCTATGTTGGCAGTGAGAAATACAGGAGCTCCACTGACTGATTAAAACCCTGACAACAATCAACAGTCAGCCGCCCAATCTTAGCGCGTGTACATCTCCACACACAAATAAATGTGCTGCAGAGCACAAATCCAATATTTACGTCACCAATAAACAGAATAAAGAATAAAATAACATTACTGTTCTCTTATATGAGTTGCTGGTGTATCTTCACAGCGTATCTGAACTCTTTGCGCGCTCACAATACCAAAGACACACCAAAACGCCCTAAATCCAGTTGCAATATCCGCAATTGACCAGTGTGCTATAGATTACTAGAATAGGGCCCTACATGATCAATTTACAGACTGCTATCCAATTGTTTTCAACATGCCATTGTATGTTGAAGTAAAAAAGTAAGAATAAAAGAAGAGCGAAAGAAGTTTTTTGAGACTGTTGGTTTCTGTTTTTTCCACTGAAACTAGAAGCCTTAGGGCACAATTACACATTAATCAGAATGAAAGAACGATCTGTACCATCCAGCCAATTACAGAGAGAGAGAGAGAGAGAGAGAGAGAGAGAGAGAGAGAAATAGAGAGAGAGAGAGCATTAAGAAAACGATAATAAAGCAAAATTAGACAGATTGCCACTGTCAGTCTAAGAACAAGCGTCCCTCAGAATCTTCATTACATTTATCCTCAACTGACGGCTGCAGCTGTCGAGCCTTCATCATTAAATCAATCTGACATCAAATATTTATCAAACAATATCTCGTTTATTTCCCATGTTAACCACGACTAATCCAAATAAAGCTCATAAAACATTTCTCCTGACAATTTACAGCATATCACCTGCTAAACACGAATTTAACACGGGCATAGCAACCATAAAACATTTATCTCCAAAACATCAACTTAACATGAGAGAGATAAAAACTTCTTAACTTTTAATGAAGGTCAATGTAAAAAGAGTTTATTTCAGGTCATCGAGGAGAGTTTCTATTGGTTCATTCAACAAATAAATGTTGAAACAGTGTAAAGGACAGTTTGTGTGTTCAAATTATGTGGTAACACTTTATTTTAAGGAACACAAATTAGGTGCTTATTAATGTCTTATTATTTGCTTAATAAAGCCTTAATTAGACATTTGTAAATTATTTATTAACTACTTATTGGGCGTTATTAGGTGTTATTAAGTGCTATTGGTGCTTAATTAGGGGTCTGTGGTTGATTAAGTATTTATTCAGTTCTTTTTAGTGTCTAATTAGTGATGAACAAAACCCTTTACTTTAGAATATGGTACTTTAGTCACATCTTGGTCTATTAGTGACTAATTAAGCCCTTATTAACTCAATATTAACAAACTCCAGCACAGCCATAACCTTTCCAAACTCACATAGATCAAACTGCTACCAATTATAATAACACTAATAACATGTAGAATTAGATAATAGTTAATGCTTAATAATCTAATCTGTTTAACAGGGTGCTGACATAACTGTTTATTGTGCACTATAAGAACTAATACAGACATTATTAATCATTTCCACATCATATACCCCTAATTAAGCACCAATAACACTTAATAACACAGAATAAAGCCTAATAAGTAGTGAATAAATCATTTACACATGTCTAATTAAGGCTTTATTAAGCAAATAATAAGACATTAATAAGCGCCTAATTTGTGTTCCTTAAAATAAAGTTTTATCAATTATGTATTTAACTTAAAATCAATAAAAATGGAGATCCAAATATTTGGGGGCACTCGTACTAATGAATGCCTCCAGCTAATTTAAGTTGCATTCATTGTATTTTTCGCACTATAAAGAGTGCTTAAAATCCTTTAATTTTCCCAGAAATCATCATTGCTTCTTATAATCCAGTGTGCCTTATGTATGAATTCTACCAGTCAGGTATTAAGTAGCAGTAAATCCACTGTGCTGAAGTGCAGGAGTTTCAGTTTAGTTCTCCAGCACTAAGGCTGGAGCAGTATTATAATTTTTCACATTTTGTCACATTACAACAACAAACTTAAATGTATTTTATAGAGATTTTAATTGTTAAACCAACACAAAATAGCACATAATTGTTAAGTGAAATGAAAATGATACATTGTTTTCAAAATGTTTATAAAATAAAAATCTGAAAAGTGCGATGTGCAAAAGTATTGATCCCCCTTAATATAAATCCCCCTAAATAAAATCCAGTGCAGTAAATTGCCTTCAGAAGTTACTGAATAAGTTAATAGAGTGCAGCTGTGTGAAATTTAGTCTCAATATAAATATATAAACACCTGTTCTGTGAAGACCTCAGTGGTTTGTTAGAGAACACTAGTCAACAAACAGCATCATGAAGACCAAAGAACTCACCAGAAAGGTCAGAGATAAAGTTGTGGAGAAGAAGTTTAAAGCAGAGTTATGTTATAAAAATGTTTTTTCCAAAGCTTTAAGCATCCCATGGAGCACTGTTTAATTGACCATTCAAAATAGGAAAATGTATTCTACAACTGCCTAACAAGACATGGCCATGCCATGAACTGACAGATTGAGCAAGGAGAGCACTAATCAGAGAAGCAGCCAAGAGGCCCATGGTCACTCTGGAGGAGCTGCAGAAATCCATGGCTCAGGTGGGAGAATCTGTTAACAGGACTACTATAAGTCATGCACTCCACAAATAATCCCTTTATGGAAAAATTGCTGTTCACAGACGCTCTCCATCCAACTTGGCTGAGCTTGAGCTGTTTTATAAAGAAGAATGGGGCAAAAATATCAAAGTCTCTAGATGCGCAAAGCTGGTAAAGACAAACCCCAAAAGCACTTACAGTAGTGATTGCAGCGAAGAGTGGCTCTACTAAGTACTGATATAGGGGGGATGAATACTTTTGCACGTCACACTTTTCAGACTTTTCAGAACCATTTGTAATTTTCGTTCCACTTCACACATATGCAATACTTTGTGTTTGTTTATCACTTAAAATCTCAATAAAATGCATTTAAAACGCGTTTGTGGTTGTATGGTCAGAAAATGTGAAAGTTCAAGGGTTATGAATACTTTTGCAAGCCACTGTAGCTGTTTGAAATATTCCTACGTTGACTGAAAGTCTGAAGAAAAGCCACAGCAGTATAAAATAAGATTTTGTTTAATGTCAGACCCACAAAAAGCCTGACCTGGTTTTCTCTAACTGCATTCCATCTGTGCCCATGTGTATATCTGCATTTTTTTATCCTTGGCCTCTTGCTCCTAACAGAGCGCCGCTGTGCGGCCTAGCATCTGGATTTGATTCAGATCAATTTATTTATTCCGAGCTGACTGGTGAGCATTTGGGAACTTTAGACGCACGCCGCCGTTTTTCTAACGGCTTAAGTTTCTTACCTTTGGTCCTGTTTTGGCAGCGGGAGACGTCCACAGACGGCCATTCAGCGGCATTATCTATCTGTTAAACGATAGTTAAACCACCCCACTGCCCGCCCCCGCCCAAGACCACTCTTAAAAACAAGCCTCTGCCCTGGCCTAACAGCTGAGAAAACAGATACATGATCGATTCAGTCCCACAAATGCGTAGAGCACATTACTAAAGCAAACGTGACGCCGTACAAAAACACATCAATAGCGAGGTAATGAAGTGGATGGAAGGCACTGAGGAGGGAAGAAACACATTCTGGGCTTTGCCAAGGTTGTCTCCTGGTATGAATCATGATTGTGGATTTTAAAAGCTTCCCTTACAGGCGGCCTGCGGTGCTCTTGGGGTTCTGATGTTATTGCTATTGTTTATGACGGAGTATTGCACGTTCCTAATGAATGATAAAGGAAAAAAGGTTTATATATGGTTCTAAAAAAACAGCTCTAAAGCAGGTAGAGCTGCTAACTTCAGGCAGAATCAGTCCTTAAAGGAGAACTCTGGTGTAAAATGGACTTTTGTTGTAGTAAAACATGATAAAAAGTACTTACCTTTGATGAATAGCACATCTCAGAGATCCAGAAATTTTAACAGTTTGTCCAAACACCCTTCAGACTGGGAGACACGGGAATAATTTGCCTTGATAAATTGCTTTTTTCACCGTTATCCAGCTCAAAGTAGCTCCACACCTCCTTGCTAGAATCTGGAGAGCCCTGACATTTAAAACGAGGCATTAATAACTTAAAAAGTGCACAAGAAGCTTATTAAAATCCACTGTTTACATCCTATAACGATAGCTTCAGCTCCGAGCGCCGCCATCACTGTACTGATAATAACATAGACATATATATACATAGACTCCGCATAGCATAGCAGCCGGCACCAGGATTTCAGTGCTCTCTGGATTCTAGCTTCTTCTAGAAGTTGTGGAGCAACTTTAAGCTGGATAACGGTGGGAAAAAGTGATTTATCTGGGAAAATTATGCCCCATTACCCAGTCTGAAGAGTGTTTGGACAAACTGTTAAAATTTCTGAATCTCGGAACGCTGTGGGAGAACGGAGGTGTGCTGTTCATCAAGTTTTACTACACTACAATTCAATTTTACACTACAATTCTATTTTAATATTCAGCACATGGTGAAACCAGCAGTCCTGTCCAATCTGGAGTCTTCTTCCAACAGGCCAATGCTTGTCAACATACTGCTGCTGTCATTTCAAGAGCTTGCTTTAAAGAGCTTGGTTTAAAGACTATACATTTTTTTTAAAACACACACTCGTGTGCTATTCCAACAGGACAATGCTCATCCACATACTGCTGCCATCTAAAGAGCTTACCTTGAAGACACTACAGATACTATGTTAGATCTATCCCTGATTGCACTGCTGTCGCAAAATCTGGAAAAAATACATCATATAGCCACAATCAGTCCTTTTTATTTATAAAATTGTGGAACAACTTGTGAGTGGGAGTCCTGGTTTATCCTAATGTCCTGTCATCATGAATGAATTAATGAATGAAGTTCAACTTATGTAGCGCCTTTCTAGAAACCCAAGGGCACTTTACACTCATGTTTTAACACACAACCATTTATACTCATCACTCATTCACACACCAGTGAGCAGCAGCAGCCAATAGCGCACAGCGTACTCTCAACCGAAAACCACCATCCACCTGGAGGACTGCATTAGGCACTATAGCATTTACCCAGGACAGTGCCAATCCATATCTGGTCACACAATCATAATTTTTTTCTGGGTAATTTTAGTGTATCCAATTTACAGAGGTAGCATTAGTTTACCCAAAAGCAGTGTGTAAGACTGGTGGAGAGCATGCCAAAATGCATGAAAGCCATGAAATCAGTATTATTCCTCCACATACTGAATTATGTACTCTTTAGTATAGTAAAACACTAGTATTGTTGTTTCTTAATGAGTATGAACTTGAATTCTTTGCATTATTTAAGGCCTATTAAAAACTATTGTCCGTAGTTCATAGAAGAGCAATAAAACAGCAAAATTCATATTACTCAAAGATATACCTATAAAGAGCAAAATAAGAGAAACTGATCATTTTGAAGTGTTCCCTTAATTTTCTATGGAGCTTAATATGATGTACATATCGTTGCTGTCCAATGAAAAAGAAGTTTCTCCAGAACAGCAACTTTACATGGGGAGAATAAAAAAACTTTTAAACTTTAAATGGAAGTCAATGAAAAAGGAGTTAATTTCAGGTCATTTTAAAGAGTTTCTATTGGTCTCTTCATCAAGAATTTTTGGCACAGTGTAAGGGACAGTTTGTCTGTTCAAATTATGTAGTAAACTAAAAATTGACAAAAATGGAGATACTTGTTTTAAGTACATAAGAATATGTACTTGATGTGCATTGGTGTGTCTGCATCAGTCTGCAATTTAACCACGAAAGCAGTAATGTGAAGGCAGCAATAGGATGTTTAGCGGATCAATCACTGCTGTAGCTATCTATTTAAAGTGTAGTTACATTTCTGCAGAGGTGAGCATCAGGCTACGCTAAATCTACAGCATAAATTCACCACAGAAGCATACATTTCCTTTTGTATCGCTCCAGCCCTCACCTGTCATTAGGTATGCCACCAATAGGTCAATGTTTAGAGAGTCCTATTCCATTGGCAATAGTTCTCTACAGGAAGCAGACAAGCTGTGTGTGTCCATGAGCATTTTCAGAGATACAGTTTATCAAAAAAACTCTATATGTCAACTCAGGCAACAGTCCTGCAATACAGTGTGAGTGTTCATATGTATTCTTAAGTGTGTTTATACTTCCCTGACTGTGCTGGAGCTCACAGAGGCTCTCCACAGCAGGACACCACTCAACTCACTGCTACAGGCCACACACACACACACCACACACACACAACACATACACACACACACACACCACACACACACACACACACTACACACACAGCCAGTCTGTTATGCACCATTTAAACAAGACACTCCACAAACAGCTCCATCCTCTATAGGGCTGCAAAAGTCTGTTTAACCTTCGTCTTTCTCTATCACTCTCTTTTTCTCCTCTCTCTCTCATTCTCTTTCCCTCTTTCTCTTTTATTAACTCTTGCTCTCTCTTCCTCTCTCCCTTCTTTCTGTCTATCTCTTTCTGTTATTCTCTCTCCTCTCTCTTTTTCATTCTATATTTTTCTCTCGTTTCCTTCTCTCTCGCTGTCTTTGTCTCTCTTTTCTTTCTCGCCTCTCTCTGTTCTTTCTCTGTCCTATTCTTTCTCCCTCTCCTCTCTTTTTTTCTCTCCTCTCTCTTATTCTCTCTCTTCCACTTTTCTTTCTCTCTCTTCTCTCTGATTATCTCTCCCTCTCTCTTATTTCTTTCTCTCTCCTCTCTCTCGTTCTCTCTATTACTCTCTATTCTTTTTCCTCTCTCTTTTCCTTCTCTCTCCTTTCTTTTCTGTCTCTCGTTCTCATACTCTTTTCCTTCTCTTTCTCTGTCTCTCTCTCATTCTCTTTCTTCTCTCTTTCATTGTCTCTTCATCTCTTCCTCTTGGTCTAAAGAACAGAAAATCTGAATTAGGCCAGTTTATCTGCTGTGTATATATAACCTTACAGAGTAGCTAATGCTGCATTCACAATACAGATAAAACAGGCCCAAATTTAACTTTTGATATTAGTTAAACCCATAGACTGTGTATATGTGGACAGAGCATCGTCTCTCAAAAGTGAAGCCACCACAGGTCGGGCGCCCCCTGCTGTTCGGTTTCAGAAAGCTGTGTAACCCCAGCCATCCCCATAGGTTTCAATGGTGGACCAATGAGTATATGGGCGGGACCATAGACTGTGTGTATAGCTCTGTGGAGGCAGCCCTCAGTGGCGGGGTTATTTAAATGAGTAGGCTGTCTCTCCAGTCTTTCTCCCTCCTCTAGTCTCTACTGCACAGACTCGGGTTTCAGGATCGCCAACATGGCGGAAGATTTTAGCTTCATTTTCATTAAATGAATGGGAACGCCGACACGGCGTCCATCTTTTTTACAGTCTCTGATTTAACCAGATCGATCTGCTGAACTGACCTGCATCACCCAAGCAACAGCATCCCATGCAGAATGTTCCTCAGTTTTTCTTTATGATTGATAGACTTCTATTATATGTCAAATCTCAGTTCATGTAAAACTCGCTGGAGGACAAACAATAAAACTCTCTGTCAAACTGAATCCTGTTCAAGGATGTTGTTCGTTTTACTTGCTTAGCGGGAGCACTAGTTACAGACAGTGAGCAGAAATAAAAAATCCACTAAACACAGAGGCCACGCGGGTCTCAGCAGGGTAAAAAGCATTTCACTGCAGTAAAGGTCCGTAAACACACACTGCGGGATGTGTGGAGCTCTGATTTGCTGCGGGATTATTTTCCTCTTTCCACAGATGGAAGTGAAAGATGCCCGGTTGAACTGTCAGCTGAGCGGCTGAGCTGAGTCTGACAGAGATTGAAGGAAAATGTCCAGCAGTTTTACGCAGAAACAGAGTTTAAAAAGGTTTTCACAGTTTGTGAAGCAACTTTGATGGTTGTTTTGCAAAATCTTTCATTCTACAGTGAAGAACATATTAAATACAGCTTAAAACCCTTAAGTGTAGATTCATTATATACTATATGGACAAAAGTATTGGGACACCTGCTTAACCATTGTTTTATCTGAAATCAAGGGTATTGAAAAGAGTTTATCCTGCTTTTGTTGGAGTAACTGTATCTACTGTACAGGAAAGTGTTCTACCTGATTTTGGAGCATTACTGTAAGAAACTGATTGCATTCAGAGCCAAGAGCTTACATGCTGTCACACTTGTTTACAGGAACTAGATAACTATAAATGGACACATACATAATAATTTACTGAACCTTAAAGTGTTAAACAAACTAAACTCTTGCTCTTCCTTTCTTGGGGTGGTCCTGATGAGAGCCAGTTTCATCATAACATTTATGACTGTGTTTCGAACTGACTCATTTATTAAAGTATATTGTCTTCACTTAGTTGAGTAGTTCTTGCTTCTCATAATATGTATTAGAGCATTACTCAAATAGAGATATTCACTGTATACTTAAGTATATTTAGGTAATTAACTCTTGATGAGTTCAGCACAGCTGTTAACTGAAAGCCTGAATTCCAGGTGACTCTACCTCATAAAACTGACTGAGAAAAAAACAGCAGAGATGTGCAAAACTGTCTAATCTAAGCAAGAGGTGCTACTTTGAAGAAAAAATATAAAAGATATTCTGTTTAATGCGGAACAGTTTAAAATAATGACCAACTGAATTTAAGGTGTGTCCAAATCTTTGATTTTTAAACTTTTTAATATTCATTTAAATATGTATATAGTGTATGTCATATACTATTAGTGTGTAGTACACAGCCACATTTCCTCTGAATTGTATATTTTCTAAAAGCAATTTTAAAATACATTGCTGGCCTAGATTTTGGACACTGTTTCCCTAACAAGGAGAGCCTGTTATCATGAATGAGATGGCATGTCAAATGTTTACAAACGGATTTTTAAATATTTAAATACTTTTAATAGTCTTAATAATATAAAATAATTAATTGCTTTTTAAACTCTATAAACTGCATTATTAATCTATTTTATTGTCATTATATCAGTGGAATAAAAATACAATGTCTTAAATGACAATAATATTATATAGAGCAATTATTTATGTAAAAAAAACTTTACTTTAAAACACAAACTCAGGAAAGGCTGGTTAATGAGCTGATTAGATATGTTGTTGGGAGGAGGTAAGATGGTAAATTGTGAATAATGTACAGCAGTGGGAACTCCAGCAGCTCTAGAACTGAGGAACAATGGTCTGGGGCAATTTCTCATCACCACTAGATGGAGCTAACAGCAGATGTAGTCGTGGGTTTAAGATTAGGGAGTCAGATGAGAGAAATCTCTCATAGGCTATATACAAAATAAAACATATACAATAAGTGCAACAATTATTAATGTAATATAAGCAGTAACTGATATATATATATATATATATATATATATATATATATATATATATATATATATATATATATATATATATATATTATTCAGTAACAGCTTCTATACATTTTTTAATACCTACAATAAATTAGTCAAAAACGACAGTACATAATTTGGTACCTTTAAAATAAGGCTTTGTCATAAACAGTTTAAAAATTATGAGTTTTTTTTTTTATTTTACCAAATTAAAAACCTCTAGAATATAATCAAGAGGAAGATGGATGATCACAAGCCATCAAACCAAACTGAACTGCTTACATTTTTGCACCAGGAGTGCAGGAATAAAAGTATCCAAAAACAGTGTGTAAGACTGTATAAGTCTATTAATAGGTATTAATTAGGTTGTAAGTAGTCAAAAAAACAGTTATAAGCAGTAATCACACATAAATAGTAAGCTGCCATTTCCTAAATTAGGCCTGTTATATAACATTAGTTATGTTATATGACTGATGGAAAAGACAAAGTAAGATAAGTATATACAAAGATCTGAGGTTTAAGAGTATTAATAAATGTGAAATCACTATTTGTCAAACAACAGGCCACTGTTTCCCTTTCTATCTATGTGTTGTGCCTGCTTATTAATGTTTTTAAAGTATTTACAACCATTAATAAACTCCTTATAAGTACTACAAGCTATTTTTAAAGCCTTTATATAGGAGCCATATATTTTTACTTACTAAATTGTCCAGTAATTACAAATAATCGTTTAGTAACTATTATACATTGATAAGTACGTGTGACAAAGTATTCGATGCATATAAAAATAATTACTGTTATTAAGTGTACTACTACTACTATATAATATTTAATTAATGATTTATTAATTTCTTGAAACTATGCTATTGGTATAAACTGTTTAGTAGCTTATTTCAGGAAGTTATTCAGTGGATATTATAAATATTTAAGTTCATCATTTATTATCTGCTATTACTGCAAACCGTTCAGTAACTACCATAAACTGTGAAACTATGAAAGATTATTTGGTCGTGGTTTGGTGATTTGGTGAATGGTGACTGATATAAATGATTCAGTGACAGGTTATTCATTTTATTCATTAATTATGAAAATTCAGATTTAATTTACAAACTAAAAATAATCAGTTTTTGTTTATTTTTGTTTATTTTGTCAGTCCAGTTTAGATTCGACAGTGTGATCAGATGATAATCAGATATTATAGCTCATGTTTCTGTTGTTATAATTGACTTTTTTTCCAGTGTTTTTTTGGTTGTAAGTCAG
The DNA here is from genome assembly GCF_023375975.1 of Astyanax mexicanus. Classification (NCBI taxonomy): domain Eukaryota; kingdom Metazoa; phylum Chordata; class Actinopteri; order Characiformes; family Acestrorhamphidae; genus Astyanax; species Astyanax mexicanus. The sequence continues at coordinate 9,411,870 of NC_064408.1, forward strand.
TGGTGTTGTAAGGCAAGCAGTTTAGCAGCTTTTAAAGCAGCTAATGAGGTTTCACAGTGTGTCTCCATCATTTACCAGGTGCAGATTATGCTGTTACGTTTTGCCCCTCCCGTCTCACAAATTACCCACCCCCCCCCCCCCCCCCAGCACTTCACCCCTAACATGTTGTTTGCTCAGACGTCTGCACCCGTCCTCCAGAGAGGTGTATCTCTACGGCGTGTGAAACCTGCACCAGCACACACACACACACACACACACAGCCTGGGCCTCAACAGTCTCCTAACAGGCTGCATTGGGATGTAAATGATATGTGGGTTTGGGGCACATTACCAGAATAATGTAGCTACAGGATGTCCCGCACTCAGCCCAGTCTGTTAGCCTTACCACTTCACTAATTAGTGCATTCCATTAACTACCAAATCCTGTCAGCACACACACACACACACACACACACATATATACAGCTCTGAAAAAGTTTGTTTGATTTTAACAAATTGAAAACCTCTGGAATATAATCAAGAGGAAGGTGGATGATCACAAGCCATCAAACCAAACTGAACTGCTTGAATTTTTGCACCAGGAGTAAAGCAGCATAAAGTTATCCAAAAGCAGTGTGTAAGACTGGTGGAGGAGAACATGATGCCAAGATGCATGAAAACTGTGATTAAAAAACAGGGTTATTCCACCAAATATTGATTTTTGAACTCATAAAACTTTATGAATATGAACTTGTTTTCTTTGCATTATTTGAGGTCTGAAAGTTCTGCATCTTTTTTGTTATTTCAGCCATTTCTCATTTTCTGCAAATACATGCAATTTGAAATGTTGTCTGTAGTTTATAGAATAAAACAACAATGTTCATTTAACTCAAACATTTACATATAAATAGCAAAATCAGAGAAACTATATATGTATGTCCAGCTTATTATTGGTCTTGCTACTCTTCTATAACCCTCTATAACATGGGCTTTCATCTGGTCTCAGCCCGGGATCCACATTGTCATTAAGTCTCTCATGATCTCATGGTCATTAAGTCGTCACCCACTTATAGACTTATAGAATATAAGGTAACACTTAACAATTATGGTCACAAATTACTTAAACCAGTACTAATGACAGTAAAAAACACTGATAATTAGTAAAGTAATGGCTCAATTAATTACAAATTTGGTACTAGTTAAGACAGTATTAAACATTGTTAAATTTGAATGCTTCATATGTTATACATTATAATAAATTAAGACATTAGCTAAATGATTTTGTAATTTTAATAATGTCTTAACTAATGTCAATTAATACTTTTTTGAGATGTTCTGTTGTAAGTACTGTTAATTAATGTACCCTTATTGTAAAGTGTTACAGAATACAAACCAAACAGATTTAATTTTTTTTTAAAGCCTTCAAAAAGTGCACAAAATAAATAAGGCAACACAATTTGATGTTTTACTTCTCTGCATATTTCTGTCTGTTTCCTCCAATATAATAGATGAGTACAAATCAGATGAGCATTAATCATTAATTTAAAAAAATAATGTATTTATTTTTTACAAGCTGTTCGCAACCCGCCCGGAATGTGTCCATGATTAGTTTCCATTAGTTTTTGTTTCTTGTAATTACTAATAATTTATACTTTTTATATAACAAAATATGTATTTTCCAGTGTTTTGCCAATTTATTATCCCATTTGACCAAATGATTAACTTTTAATTTGAAAAAAAAAAAAAATACATTTGTTATTTTTTTATTGGATTTATTTTACAGTTGTATATTACAGTATTTTTGAAGTATGTAACCTACATATTTACAGAACCTTTGAAGTATGAAATCCAAAGTTATCTGATTACCCAAGTGCAAGTAAACGTGCTGATCGGATTACTGACAAAGTCTGTTGGTTCTTCAGTTATCAGACCATTAAGTGGGTGTAAACAGACTCTAATTGAATCTAATTGACATGTTTCTAAATTATTTTTATCTTAATTTTTACTCCATAACATTATACTAAATATGTCCTTCCTTTGGTTCATGTATTTGTGAAAATGTATCATGTCAAAACAAAAGAACCACAAACCAACAAACCAATCAGGGAGCAGAGGGCACTTTAGTCTGGACTTGTTTTGACCTGTTGGACACCCAGCTCTCCAGCTTCCCAGTTTCCCAGTGCCCAGGGCAAGTATATGACTGCTCAGTACAACAGCGTTAAATAAAGGGGTGTCTATGCATGTATAAATTATGGAGTATATGAAAAATACATAGTGAACCTGTGATTAAATCAATATTTTATTAACCTAAACTTGTAAATAAGCTGTTATTTAACTAAGCTGTGAAGTATGGTATGTATGGTATGTATAGCCACTTGGTTCTACCCAGTGGAAATGGCTTGTCTTCAGCGTTTTGTTAATAGACATCAATCTCTGACTAATTAATGAGATTGTTTTAAAAGATTACTGAACTAAGAGTTACACCAAAATATATCCATCAAATTATTTGAGATTGTTAAGCAACTCAGATGCCACATGTCACATCATGGTACTTTTACATTCAATACAGACAGTTTCTTTTGTACTTTTACTCAAGTGCAGATCTAAATGTTGCATATTCCGCTGAATCTGTGCCATTTGCACCCCCAGCAAATTACATGTATAAATGTGCACACAAAATAACTTTAAAATACATTTTATTATTAAATATAGTGTCTTGTACGTTGACCTAATTGCAAAAGTAAGAAAAACTATTAAAAATGTTAATAAAAACTGCTTAAAACACTGAAGAAATAGCATTTGTTACCTGCCCCCACTCTCTAACTATAAACTTTACCATGATGTACAAATATAATTATTAAAATCCTCCAGAGATGTATTTTTTGCATTGTTGTGTGACTCCAATATATGCTTTTAAATCCAATATATGCTTTAAAAATATTTTTCTTAAAATTAAAATTTTAGTTTAGTTTAGTCACTCAGTCCTGTTACCATAACACATTACCACATTACCACATTACTACACAAAAATCTGCAACATTCTCAAAGTCACATCTACAACATATTTTTATTAGTGTACATTTTAGTTAATGTAATACTATTCATCTTTTTAGGTTTTTCAGATAAAATTACTGAAGTAAAAGCCAAAGAAGTTTGGTTTCAAAACACACACATGCACACACACACAGCATATCTGTTACTGAATGTTCATTCTTGTTACCAAGTGTTCATTCCTGTTACCCAGTATTCATTCATGTTACTTGATAATATATTTTTTTAGAAAAAGTAAAGGTAAATACCTTTTTTCACTTTTTTTAGTTTATCAGTTATTCATTTGTTTAACAAATTGCATGATAATACATTTGATCAATTTCAGGTTTGGGTTCTCTTTTAAAATATAAAAAAGCTTTGCATCTCTTAGAAAAACACAACGTGCATGCATATATGGTGATAATTTTGTCATCAGTATCAATTATTTAAATATGCAGAGAACCTTTTCTTTAAAATAAAGACTTTCTTGAGAGAAAATCAAAGAAATTAGTGGACTTACATAGTTTTTGTTAACAGGACTGAGAAAAATGTAACCATATTCATTTTAGAAACCTTGTAAAACTTAAGTAAAGCTGCCTGAGACTAACCAGTACATGTTTTAGATAGTTAAATGTATGTGTTATTGGATTCAGAGTTGAAAAAAAAAAGTTGAAGTCTACTACTACTACTACTTGTTTTAAAAAGAGTTACATCAAGCAAATGGCACCCATTCTGTGAATTGGCCCATGTAGGACTTTTACTACATTTACTTTTTCACCCTGGATATCTGTATAACTCAAGTAGGCTACATGAGTTTGTACATGTTCACCATTGTTTTGTTTTTTTACACTTTCTCTCCGTGCACGTGTAAAAGCTACATCTAACCCCATTCACTCTGGCTTTGGCATTGTTTACATCTCGCTAGTTTAATGAAATGCATGCACGTTGTGAAAACGTGTGAATTCCCCTTTAAACGGAGAAAAGTGCAGGAAAAGAAAAGTGTGTGTTTTGCTGGAGAGAGAGAGAGAGCACGCGGACCCTCACGCTCCTCCTCCAGAATGCGCGCTTCAATCAGATGATTGCGGGCGCAGTATGGGAGCGCGTGGAGGAGGCATGGGGGTGGGAGTGGGGTAGTTTGGGGGGCATGAGGGGGTAAAAAGTGCAGCTCTGTCAGAGATGCTCACTCACTCGGCTTCAGTGCGCTTTCAGAGCCGCTCCTGCTCGGATTAGAGACGGGAAAGTGGCTTAACTGGGTTCAGAAGACGTCCTGTTACACTGACAGTAACAAGTAACAGGCTGGAGTCGGTTAAAGTTCGTTGAGGCGAGCGTTACGGTTTGAATTTTGGATTTAAGTGACGGTTTGGACTTTTAAACTTGCGTTACGGTGGGAATTTTGAATTTAAGTGACGGTTTGGACTTTTTAAACTTGCTTTTCGGTTTTAATTTTGAATTTTGGACTTTTAAACTCACGTTACGGTGGGAATTTTGAATTTAAGTGACGGTTTGGACTTTTTAACTCGCGTTACTGTGGGAATTTTGAATTTAAGTGACGGTTTGGACTTTTAAACTCACTTTACGGTTCGAATTTTGAATTTAAGTGAACTCACGACTAAATCTAGCGTGTAAAGGTGTAAAGGATGTGCGTGTGCTCGGTTTAAGCCATGTTATGGCTACGTTTTTACGGTTACATTGTTACTAGTTAGCGCACAGTTACAATATAGCTAACAAGGTTAGGTTAACTTGGTTAGCGTTAGCAGTGTAACTTGACTAACTAGCAAATTTCTAATTTCTTACCCACAAAAACACGTTAATATTGGTATAAACACATTTTTACATGCTTACTTTAACTTTTTTAACTCCGTCCAAAACGTGGAATTCCTCAGTCCTTGGAGATTCTTGGACAGGTAGTAACGTTAAGGTAATAACGTTAACTTAACAGGTACGTTAACCCTATAACGTCACCACGTTCATGCCCTCCCTCCCAGTATGGCGAACCCCCACCTGCTGGACGTGCTGTTAAAAGAAGTGGAGTTTGGAGATGAATCATGAGTGAAAGCAGCAGAAATCAGAACCACGCAGACTGAAGATACACGCGGAGAGATGCTGCTGCTGGCCTGGGGAGCGATACTCCAAGCCTGCCTCGCCCTGGTGGTGGAGGCCAGCCAGCGGAGCCTGAGGGAGCCGGCCAGCTGCGACCTCAACAGGAAGGTAAACCCCTGGAGAATCTCACTTTCTTACTGAGCTTAAACACTAGATGTGGAAAAAGTGGAAGCAGCACTGTTTAACTACCATCAGTCTTCTTAAAAAGTCCGTCTGTGGCCTCAACAGAAGAGTAAATTACCCTGAAAATGAACTACAGTGTAGTATAGTTGTTTTTTTAAGCAGATTTAAGTTTTCATTAAAGAACTCATGACTTTGTATAACTTTAAAAGTAAATAGAAATATTAAGTTAAGCAAATATCAAGTTTTGGATTACATAAGGGATTCATACATGCTTTAGTTTCAACAAGTGACCTTTTAATGAATGAAAAGTGCTTTATGTTAAAAGCTGTAAAAGTGATATTATATCATGGTACTATAGTTTTGAGCGATTTTGAGTTTTCACTGAAGACCATGTGACTTAAAAAAGCTTTAAAAGAAGTGACTTTAAGGAATGTTCAGGCTCTGCAGAAGCCCTGTCACGATCTAAGACAATTATTGTCAAGTGAAATTATGTAAAAAAAAATTAAAAGTGATGTAATATACAGCTCTACAAAAAAATAAGAGACCACTTCAGTTTCTGAATTAGTTTCTCTGATTTTGCTATTATAGGTTTATGTTTGAGTAAAATGAACATTGTTTTTATTCTATAAACTACGGAAGACATTTCTCCCAAGTTCCAAATAAAAATATTGTAATTTAGAGCATTTATTTGCAGAAAATGAGAAATGTCTGAAATAACAAAAAAGACGCAGGAATATCAAAATAATGCAAAGAAAACAAGTTCATATTCCTAAAGTTTGAAGAGTTTAAAAATCAATATTTGGTGGAATAACCCTGTTTTTTAATCACAGTTTTCATGTATGTGGGCATGTTCTCCTCCACCAGTCTTACACACTGCTTTTGGATAACTTTACGCCAAACCTGAATTCAAGTAGTTCAGTTTGGTTTGATGGTGGTGATCATCCATCTTCCTCTTGATTTTGTTCCAGAGGTTTTCAATTAGGGAAAATCAAAGAAACTCTTTTTTCCAGAGCTGTACATTCACAGATCCCTCACATTTGACATGTTTTCATATCTGGTATCAAACAATTAATTCAACAAAGCACACTAGTACACATAAAGGTGCTTCAAATGGTTGTTTGATGGATGCCACTGATTAACCGTTGTTGGGTCCAAAAAGAACATCAAACAACCTCATAGAATCTCTAAGAATCTTTTGAAGCACCTTTACTTTCAAGTGTAGAGCATATAAATGCATTAGTCTAAAAAACACAGATGCATCAATAAATAACTTGCAATATACTTTGTTCTGTTAGTTTTGATGTTTTGCTGGACAAATGTCAGCAAAAGAACCCTTTTTTGGCATTTAATGCAATTGTATCATTATCAATGAATCAATACATTATTTTAACCATATTTCAAGATGAACTGTATGCAGTTTTGTTCACTAACATGCCATAAATAGCATAATAATTAAGTAATAAGTAATTCGTTACACATACAAACAAGTCTCTCTCAAGTCTCAAAGTGAATTGCAAAAGTTTAAGTGGTTCTATTACAAATAAACCTGATGAATAAAATTGTTATTTCAATGCAAAGCTCAACCTAAAAGCACTAAAAGAGGCCAATAGGAAATAACACTTTAGTGGGTGTTTATTCAAAAGCTGATAACTGGCGTAATGGGCCGCTAATATGTCATTAAAGCAGCAATACACACTGGAGCAGTGAGAACACCGACATCCTAATAAACCCATTTCACTTAAGTGCTTCACATTAAATGAAATTGCATTAGCCTCATTGTGTTTGATTGCTTTCAGAGGAGACAAACTTTTAACTCTTTCGGTTTAATATGTGGGCACCATATAAATAATACAATAAAAGTCGCTACATCAACAGCCTGCATGTTTCACAAAACATCACAGGGACATGGAGTGTTTAATCTTGACCGGTGAGGGCTCTAATCTGCAGTAATGGACAGGATGCTGATTTTACTTAATTTAAGTAAATCTTCAGCTGCTCCATCTGGCCATATGAATAGTACCAGGCTGAAGAGTTAAAACAGCTTTACTTATATCAAGCTGGACTCCTTAGTCCTTCCAAGTCCTGCTATTGCTGTTTGGTGTCATTTATGAGAAGAAATCATGGTGTAAGAAAATATTAAAATTGTATTGCACTGTGATATTTTGTTCCATTTTCCAAAACAGTATTGATTTTTAATTATTAGTTTATATGCAAAGATTGGTGTCAGAGGTGATATGTAGTCAGAGATGTCTGTTCTTAATACTAAATACTCTAAATGCCTACTGTTATGGCAGCAGATCCAGTATTTGTGTCCTTCAGGATTTAAGAGCACTCATAAAAGTAATGGACGCGTGAAACCATGAGTTCAACAAAAATAAGTCTTTATATAAGTGCTCTCAAAACCTTTACTCACTCAGCTAGTGCTCTACAAGATCAAGATCATCTTTTTTGCACACTATCAAAATAAGAGTCCCATGTTAAATTTCTGTTCAATAGGGCTAAAACTAATGATTATCTCATCTGATGATTATTTTCTCGATTAGTCGATTCGTCAACATTTTTTTCTGCATCTTTATCAATCTTTACCATCTTTCCTCCATCTCTAAAACCAATAGAAACAGCTGAACATGAGATTTAAATTTAAATGTCTCCAAAACTTTGTGTAATGTGGTACTATTACAAATTACCAATTAGTCGACAATGATATTTGTAGTCGACAAATATAAATAATCCACATTGTCGATTATATCGACTAATCACTGCAGCCCTACTGTTCAATTGAACTGACATTAAGATTACTTGCATGAAATAACACAAATATTACAAAATACTTATGAACAAATAAAACAAATATGAAATCTTATTTATGGCTCTAACACCTACTTTAAATACTTTTTTTGTTATTACAGTGTCGCAGTATATCACAATAAATTGAAAAGAATTAATCCTGTCTCGTGATATGCCTTGCCTGCATATTGCAACTTGAATTTGATCACTGTTGCCAGCACTAACTAAAACTCTCATTTATTTCACAGCAAAGTGAGCTGAACTCCTTCCTGTGGACGATAAAACGAGACCCACCCTCGTACTTCTACGGCACCATTCACGTTCCTTACACCAGGGTGTGGGACTACATTCCAGAAAACTCCAAGAAGGCCTTCCAGGAGAGCAACATTGTATACTTTGAGCTGGACCTCACAGACCCTTACACCATTTCAGCTCTCACCAGCTGCCAGCTCCTCCCACAGGGAGAAAACCTGCAGGACGTTTTGCCCAGGGACATCTACCGTCGCCTCAAGAGACACCTGGAGTACGTCAAGCTCATGATGCCCTCCTGGATGACTCCTGATCAGAGGGGGAAGGGCCTGTACGCCGACTACCTGTTTAACGCCATCGCTGGGAACTGGGAGCGCAAAAGACCCGTGTGGGTCATGCTGATGGTGAACTCGCTGACCGAGGCAGACATTAAGACTCGGGGCGTACCTGTGCTGGACTTGTACCTGGCCCAGGAGGCAGAGAGGATGAGGAAGAAGACAGGAGCTGTGGAGAAGGTGGAGGAGCAGTGCCATCCACTCAACGGACTCAACTTCTCCCAGGTAGGTGTTTTTAAGTTTTCTTCTTTCTTGGACAGATGAAATGGGGTTGGTTTCCCAAAAGCTTCTTATTGATGTTGTGATGTATATCACATATCATATATTGTTTCGATTATATCATATTGTATTAAAACAGCAGTAGTTTTATTGAAACATATGCCCTCTAAACTGCCTAAGACTCCCCCCCCCAATTAAACGTTTTAAAGTTACTGCTTCATTCTACTCCACAATGGTGGGGCTAATCAAATATATAGGGAAAACCTTAAATTCTGTGAATCTGACATCCAAAAAATCCATCATTTCTGGTATTTGCATATTTATGAGTATTTTATCCTCTTCAGTAACACAGATGCAGTCATATATCGTAGAAAATTGTCTTGTAATATGTTGAGTATGTGGACAGATAAAGGCAAAAACTGTAAAAATGTATGAGCCTTCGGACCACCAGAGTGTGCTTCACAATCTATTGGTGGTCTGTAGCCCACAAGTTGTGAAATTTAGAGCATTTTCTCTGCCAAGGTGCATTTTCGGAAACTTGGGTGTGTTCTTGAAGTTTCGTAGAGTGAAATAAGCATTGTTTTGTAGAGAAGCGCATACCCATAAAGAATTTCAAGAAACTTTTGTACCAATAGTAATATTCCTAGGATTAATTCTATCCTTAAAGATCCCCAGATCTAGTAAGAAAAGAGCCAAAGGGGTTTACACAGGAATCCAGTGGTTTACTGAATCGCCTGATTACTGCACATTTAACTTTATCCTCACAAATTGCTGGGCTTCTGTCCTGGTCAAGCTTTGGCTGTGGCAGAAAATACCGGACAGTCAAGAACTTCTGAGCTTCTGTGTTTAGCAGATTCAGTCCAGCATAGGGGTGTGCCATATCGTATCCTAACGATATTATAACCTGAAATATTGTGTCATATTACGTACCTCTAATTATCACATCAGGGTTCTACTTTTTTGCTGTTTTAGCAAAAGAAAAGAAAAATACACTGTTCTCATTTCCCATTATATATCTACGAGAGACAGATTATATCTGTCCAGTATAATTTATTTTACTTTAATCCTGGATGTATGGAGATATTTGGAGTGCATTATTATTAGTACCATGACATTCTGGACCATTGACATCTGTTATAAATCTGAATAAATTTCTTGTATTTGTAAAAATATCGTATGCAAAAAAAAAAAAAAAAAAAAATATATATATATATATATATATATATATATATATATATATATATATATATATATATATATATATTATTTTGGTGCAGTAGTGCATTCATTTCATCATATCGCAAAGTTATCGCGAAAATACCATGAAATATCGTGATATTGTTTTAGGGCCATATCGCCCACCCCTAGTCCAGCATAGCTGTAAAACACTGGTGATACTGTCACAGAACTAGGGGTCTTTTCCACAGAGCAAACAGAAACCTGTGTAAAAGACATTTATGGCTTAAAGTGCTGCATCTGCATCATAGGCGAGAAATTGTGCAGGAAAACGCTGCAGTTAAGGCTTTAAAGTATGAGATGAGTGGCCAGGATTTGCTGGGCTTGGGCCGCAGTAGCATAGCGGTGTAGCAGCACAGCGGGTGTAGGTTTCTATCAGCTGAACAAATAGTCTGCTTTTGGTGTGTCTTCTGTTATTAAGATAAATTTGAGAGTAATGGTTTTCGTCTGAATCGGACTGAAAACCCCCTTGTTGGAGCAGGAGGCGAGAGCGGGCCTATTAGGCCGCCGCAATTATGAGTGTCCTTCAAAGCACACAGAGCCACTCTGAAATCATGTAGCGGCTGCTGGAATTTGTGCTAATACTGCGACGGAACTAAGGGGATTACTCATGGCAATTTTAGCTAACACTCAGGAGGCACAGCAGCTAAATACAGAGCCAGACACCAGAGCCCGTACACACCAGGCCTTTCAGAGTCAGCATGCTGTTCTGGGCCCTTACAACTGATGCTCTTATGATATGGTATGATCATCAGATTGATCTTATATGATGACTAATTTGCAAATACTTCGCAAAACTTGCTACATATTGATGTTGCATAGTATGAAAACTTTAAGCTTGCTGATACAGCTCTGGAAAAAATAAGAGACCACCAAATTGATTTTACCAAATTGTAAACCTCTGGAATATAATCAAGAGGAAGATGGATGATCACAAGCCATCAAACCAAACTGAACTGCTTGAATTTTTGCACCAGGAGTAAAGCAGCATAAAGTTATCCAAAAGCAGTGTGTAAGACTGGTGGAGGAGAACATGCTAAGATGCATGAAAAGTGTGGGTTATTAATCCAAATTGATTTCTGAACTCTTAAAACTTAAAACTGAATATGAACTTATTTTCTTTGCATTATTTGAGGTCTAAAAGCTCTGCATCTTTTTTGTTCTTTCAGCCGTTTCTCATTTTCTGCAAATAAATGCTCTAAATGACGATATTTTTATTTGGAATTTGGGAGAAATGTTGTCTGTAGTTTATAGAATAACACAACAATGTTCATTTTACTCAAACATAAACCTATAAATAGCAAAATCAGATAAACTGATTCACAAATTGAAGTGGTCTCTTATTTTTTTTCCAGAGCTGCATCTTGTGTTGTAATGTTGCTATGCATTGAGATGTGGTTTGCAATAGGTTATGAATGCAATTATTATAACTGTGCATTAGTTAGGAACTGTGGTTGTTGGTTAAGATGCTGCAGTTGGTTAAAACAACCACAGAATGCTCATCTGGAAAACATTAGGGATGCACCAAAGTGAAGATTTTGGCCAAAGTTGAAACAGAATAAAAGGGAACATATGGATGAAAGCCAAATACCAAATCTTAAACTTTACTTTTTCAGGTTTTCTTTTGCAGGTTTTCTTTTAAGATTCTACTGTCTGAAACTGTGATTGGTTAAGAGTCTACTGTCTGGAACTGTGATTGGTTTAGATGTCTTATTTGGTTAAAAGAACCACAGAACACATATATGGAACTGTGATTGGTTAAGACTTTGCAGTCGGATCTGTGATTGGTTACGATTTTGCTGTCAAATCTGTAATTGGTTAGGATTTGGCAGTCTGGAACTGTGATCGGATAATATTCTGCAGTCTGGAATTGTAATTGGTGTAAATGTCTTAGTTTGGTTAAAAGAACCTCAGAACACATATTTTGAACTGTGATTGGTTAGAACAGGGGTGTCCAAACCTTTTTTTGTTGGGGGCCAAAAGGAGAAATATATTTGAAGTCACGGGCCACAGACTCTATAATAAAACAAATAATGAAATATACCACTTTAAATAATACATTTTCCTGATTACTTTCATTTACACACCATTTTACTTGACGTACTATATTTATCTATCTTTGACAGTGTTGTGTAAACTAAGATTTTTCAAATTGATGTTTAATTTCATGATGTCTCTTAATATTAAACTCCTTAATTACGGCAACTTTTAGACTCTTAGAACTTTTAGAAAACTGCGCACCTTCTCCGCGTTTAGACTCTTTGGCCCGTTTTTTCTGCGCTACAACTTCACTCTTTCCGCTTTTAGACTCTTTGGTCCGTTTCTGACACCTAGCGTTCAAACTTTGAATCTCACATTATAAAAACTCAACTTTTATTCTATTTCTAAAATACCTCGCGGGCCGCTCCAAAAAGGAAACGGGCCGCAAATGGCCCGTGGGCCGTAGTTTGGACACCCCTGGGTTAGAAGAACCAATCACAATGATTGGTGATTTGATTAGAAGAACCGCAGAAGACATATTTGGAACTGTGTTTGGTTAAGACTTTGCAGTTGGTTAGAAGAACCACAGAATACGTGGTTGAACTGTAATAATACAGTTGATATAAGGCATAGTTGCATATTCACAGCTGTTTGCCATGTCTGTATGACTAAAGCCATTAAAACAGTCCATTAATTTCAATTTCCATAATTTTAATGAAGGCAGTCCCTGAAACTCAGGCCAGCAGATTTGTTCTTGCAGGACTAATCCAGACTTTCTGCTCACTTTCAGTACTGGTTTCGCAACAGTGCAGAGTTTATGTCTTTTAATGGAGACAATTCATCATAAGGATTGGAATGAGTTATCATAATACATTAATCACCCGCTGATCATACGGTAACGACAGTGTAATTTCAGTGTAAGTGGCTTTGTGTCATAATTAGAGTCCACTGTGAAATGATATACTCGCAGAAAATTATCACTTACATGAAAACGAGCACTTGATGAAAGCTGACGTTGACTCGCAGACCTTACCCTTCAGTGGAAATCTCAGCCCACGGTTGAGGCGGACATCTATCCCTCTGAAAGTTCTCGAGACTGAGCTTTCATCTCCCTCGGAAAATACTGGACTTCCCAAACAGACTTTGTGGTGTGCTGGATCTCAAAGCCAATTTGAGAGAATGATTAACTTGTCAAAGAAGGCCAGACTGGTCCATCCAAAAATCCCAGCAGTGCTCCAAAATGGTGCTGATCTTGGATCAGGCTTTTCTTGGACCACACTAACCTCAGCCAGTATGATTTGAAGGATAAACTGACCTACATCCAATGCTTTCTTTTTATGATGAGCCGATACACGAGATTTTAGTTCCTGTATATTTAAAGTTGATGTTCGTAAGTTTTGGGATTTGGGGGATTTAGGGCCCTCTCTGTTAAAAATGGGTAGTTGCACCAAGCATGCAAAAAAAGAATCATTTTAAACTGGGTGGGTGTGATGCGGTCTCCTTTCAGACAGGATGAATCCAATTTCAGGTTATGTTCAGTCAGAGAGAGAGAGAGAGAGCTCAGTCAGAATCTTCACTCCTTCGTTTCTTTGGTTTTACTATGAGTGAATGAGCTACTGAGCTTTGAGTAGTTTCCCCTTCTGAAGTCTCCACTGCTCCACCAGCCGCTTGCTTTTAGTAAAAAAAAAACACTTATATATTTAAAGAATATCGAGATGTGTATATATATATATATATATATATATATATATATATATATATATATATATATATATATATTTATTTATTTATTATTATTTTTATTTTTTTATGTGTTTCAACACTAAAATATCTCCAAACAAACAACTTTTGGTAAATTGGTGATCAGTTTAAATGGCTTAGTTTAATAGTTTGTTAATATAAATAGTTAATAAATAACTAAATATTAGGCAAGTTAGTACTAGTAAATAACATTGATATTTAAAATTAAATGCTAAGAAATCAATAGCTTGGGCCACACTTTAAAGTGTATTCTTTGTTTGCAAATAAAATAAAAACTGAAGTTGTTATGTTAGAACTAAAAATCGAAATAGGAATCTCGAAAAAATTCACTCATATATTTGAAGAATATTAAGATTTTTTTTTTTCAATATCGCCCAGCTCTATCTCCAGTCAGGGCAGTGTGAGAGGTGGAGTGAGGTGGGTAGAGGAAGTGCTGGTCTCGGCTGCATCTGCGTTTCTACTAGGGCTGCCACAAACGATTATTTTTATAGTCGACTAATCACCGATTATTTTTTATGATTAGTCGACTAATCGGATCATACGTTAATTGAATATAAAACACAGTTTATCACAATAGAATGCAGCTGCTATTATACAACCATCATTAGATTTCAGCTATATGCTAACTAAAAATAAAAACAATTAAAATCATAGTTCATTAAACCTTTAATGAAATATGCAGCTTGTTGTAACAGACAATTATTTTACTGTTTAGCATAAAGTGTAAACAACTGTGTAAAATAAGGATAAGGCACTGGCATTTATGAAACATCTCAACTGTGAGGTTGTTTGAACTATTATGAAAAAAAAGTATATTAATAAAAAATGCCTCTCTGTCCAGATATTGTGTACATTACCGTCTCTCTGTCGCACTCAGTGTGTCTTTAGTTTCTGCCCGATCTTGTTTTTCTGCCAGTTCTTGGGCTCCCTATCTCTTTATAAAGGCGTTTTTCCCCGTCCGCGTCCCAATTCACTAGCCAGGGCAGCGGTCTGCACAGATCTGATTGGCAGAGGAGAGCGTTTGGTGATTTTACACCACACATGACTGATCTGTGAGTTTACTGCACCGAAAAGCACTGAAAACAGAAGCCACTGTCAGAATGAAATCCTTCTCTGTAGTTTATCGGTTTGGGACGGCATTTGTGACAACGTCTGGGTCTGGATCCGGATCGCGGTCCGCCTATTAGTGACCTCTGTTTTAAAGCTATCAAGATGAGTAAGTTAAGTACTAAGTTAACGCTCTGTTTACGCTAATTTTAGCAGCTAAATAGCAATTTAGCTTCTTCGTCATTTAATCAGCCACAACATGCCTCCTTTTCAGGTGCTCGTGCATCGCGGTTGTGCTGCCTAGGAAGGCAAGTTCTTCATTGCAGATATTGCATTGCACGCGTTTCACTTTTATTTTCTTGGTGATCCCACACTTTTGAGTTCTGTAGTGGGGTAGCCATGAAACCAGAGCCTGTCTGTATAATGTCCTGAGATGTCGTCCACTACCTACCCCGGTTTCCACTACTGCGCATGTGCGTCCAGGACAGAAAGGCAGTCGCAGCAGTTTGGAGAGAAAAACAAAGAAAAAAAAAAACGACTAATCGACTATTAAATTAGTCGTCGACTATTTTAATAGTCGACATAATCGTGACTAGTCGACTAATCGTGGCAGCCCTAGTTTCTACACTAAAATATCTCCAAACAAACAACTTTTTTTTCAATTGGTGATTGGTTAAATATCTTAGTTTAACAGTTTATTAGTATAGATAACTACATTATGTAAATAATTTAAATTAAATGTATATTTAATTATCAATTATCTATATTCGATATTTGAATAATATTGAGAGTTTAACAGTTTATTAATATAAAAAACTACATTAAATAAATAATTGAAATTAAATGTCTATTAAATTATCTTAATTATCGATATTTGAAGAATATATAATTTTTTTTTTTTTTTTTTACAATATCGCCCAGCCCTATCTCCAGTCAGGGCAGTGTGAGAGGGTGGAGTGAGGTGGGTAGAGGAAGTGCTGGTCTCGGCAGCGTCAGTGAGGGTAATGATCCGTACACGGGATGATGAATGCCTCTAGTCTTCATCCGTCTCTAACAGGGACACAGAGGAATGTTGAGTCCAGGTTCATTAGCCGAGTTCTGGCTGACTGGCGTAGTGATGCGCACCCGTGCTGCCCTGTCATCGTTCCAGCCAGCGTCCACCAGAGCTTCCTACTCCTCCTCCACCCCTCCAAACCCCCCGCCCTCACGCTCCTGCTTCACTGCTCAATGGTGTGTGACTAAGATGTGCAAATAAGGAAGAGGGAGATCTGTCAGGATCTCCACCTGGAACATGTTCAATGGAGACACCTGTGCCCGGCTTTTATCACATGAATCAGATCAGCGCTGATTAAACGCAGGAGGCAAATGAAAGAAAGTTACACATGTATTAGAGATGGCAGCGATCCAACACTGCTCTCCAATATTCCTACAGACTCAGACCACCTGAAAATAAAGCCTAGTGTTATAAAGCACTGTTTCTGCTCTTGTTAATGAGTGGAGAGCTGTTTAAATATATTTTATAAGTGTTGTTGCTGACTATATAATTCTTTATTTCTGAACTTTGTACGTTAGGTATTTATAGGTATATGTTTGAGTAAAATGAACATTGTTGTTTTATTCTATAAACTACAGACAACATTTCTCCCAAATTCCAAGTAAAAATATTGTCATTTAGAGCATTTATTTGCAGAAAATGAGAAATGGTCAAATTACCAAAAAAGATTCAGAGCTTTCAGACCTCAATTAATGCAAAGAAAACAAGTTCATAATAATAAAGTTTTAAGAGTTAAGAAATCAATATTTGGTGGAATAACACTGTTTTTTAATCACATTTTTGTATGCATCTTGGCATTTTCTCCTCCACACACTGCTTTTGGTGCAGAAATGCAAGCAGTTCAGCTTGTTCCTCTTGATTATATTACAGAGGTTTTCAATTTGATAACATCAAAGACACTAATCCTTTTTAAGTGGTCTCTTATTTTTTCAGAGCTGTATATATATATATGCTAGAATCTAGTAAAAATACTTGCAAATGCATCACAATTATGGGTGTTTTAGATTTCAACATAAATAAGTGATCCAACGTAGCATGATACTAATAATTCAGTATGTGCATAGAAGATTTAATTAAATATATATTATGAGATATTATGCCACTGGCAGGTGTATTGAAAAAGTTTTGTATTAAGCATCAAAAAAAATAAATTGACAATTGACAAGTTATTGTGTTTTCAGCTATGTTAAATATTGTGCACCCATTTGAACATTGTAATACTGTAATTATATTATTCTTGGAATCTGCATCCTGATAATTACATATTCATAGCTTTAATCATTTTAAATAAAAAACAGTTTTAAATAAACTGTACATAGTGAGAGGGGGGTCAGAACTTATGCTGGGACGGCTGTTAGACGGTCTTTCATGTGTGGGTTCTCCTGAATATTCAGTACTTTGTAATAAATACTTGGTTTGCTTTCAGCTTCACTCCACCTGTCTGACTCTCTCTATCAAACGAACACGCAGGGGAGTTGTACCCCGGACGAGAGGTGGGAGTAGCCCACCTTTCATTTTCTTTTCTACAACACTTTAAATATTGAGGTGAAATATCTGAATGCTCTCGATTTAATGCCTGTACTTTAGCTTTAGCTGCTTTAGCTAATCTTGAAACAGTCCTCCTTTGACAGTATTAGAAATGCAGCGAGCAGCCAGAGCCTTTAATAGGTTTTGGCTCTGGAGCTGCACGTTTTAAATTCCACAACTGTTTTTAATATTTACCAGTTTGCAGAATTAAGCATAACTCCACGACTCTGAGAAAATAATCTGGAGGCCAAATTGTGAGGCATTAGAAAAACACTCTCAATAATGATAAATTACGTTTGCACAGATGGTGCTCCTTAAAGGAAAGATTAAATTGCCCTCTTCTTCTGCCCACACTTGTTTTGGAACGAGTCCGAGCGCTTCAGATATGAAGGTATTTCCTCTGATCTGACTGAACAATCTCCTGAGCTGTGATAGCAGTCATCAGCTCGGCCTTAATTGTGATGTTCTGTTACACTACGAAATTCGAGCTGTTTCATTTTCCATGGAAAAAGAGATGGAAATAGTCCTTTGGGTTCATTTAACAGAGTAAAGAGAGACAGAGAGAACGAGATGAACCACATGCTTAAAAGCTTCAGCGCTAAAATGATTTGTGTCATGAGTCACTTTAAAAGAAGTATTTATCTGATTTGCAATAACAAAATATACACTAAGAATATGAGAAAATATCGTATATACCATATTAAAAAAACAAAACACAGTATCGATTTTGAATGATTAGTAAAAAAAATAAAGATGTGTCAGAAGTGGTTCATATAGTCTTGTGTTTAAACCCCACCCATTACATAGCATTGTCTTCAGATCCCACTGTTCTGATTGGATGAAAAGTTAACAAGTTTATAAATATGATAGTGTGTTGATTATACTGTGACAGTTTTTTTTTCTAAAATGTGATTGAAATATATCACCTTGCTTACAATACAGTACATATCACAATACAAAGCAATATTGTATATTGAATTGTAACCCCTGAATCATGTTGTGTATCATATCAAGTTCTTGCCAATACAGAGCCCAAATAAACACACGTCATTTAGGATGCATAAACAGTAGGGGTGGGCGATATGACCCTAAAATAATATCACAATATTTCATGGTATTTTCACAATAACGATACTCTTGGCGATATGACAAAAGAATGAATAAAAAAATAAAATCAAAACTACACTACTGCAACAAAATGAAATATTGCATACAATATGATATGGCACACCCTAACTAAGATATTAAAGAATTTTATCAGATTTGTAACAGAAGTCAATGATCCAGAATGTCATGATACTAATAATGCACTTTAAATATCTCCATATATCCAGGTTTAAAGTAAATAAATATTAAAATCTGCCTCTAGTATATATATATAATGAGAAAGGAGAACAGTGTGAATTTTTCTAAATTTAGCTAAAAACTGCCAAGAAGTATCACCCTGATGGGATAATTAGGGATGGGTGGTATGGCATGAAATTTTAGGGTATAATATTGTTTATTATATTTAAAAATACACAATGTGACACAACCCTAATGGACAGTATGCATTAATACAAGCATATTTTATATTTTATATATATTATTGAAGCTAAAACTTTGCAACACATTTTCATAATGCTGCTTAATGCAGAATAAAAAGCACACTGTTGCTATTTTCCATGATATCTCAATCAGAGGCAAATATACCTGACCAATATCATTTATTTTACTTCAGAATCACATGGCAAGTAAAGAGTCAGGACACAATTAGAGTTTTTTCAGGAGATAGTTCTGAACGGATACACAGCCAGCAGCAGTAAAGCATGTCCACAGAATAATCTCAATTTGCACCAGCCAGATTTAAACAAAGAGAAATATCTCACACACCGAGACACGGAGTAACAGGTGTTCTCAATTCTGAGATTTTGAGCGAACGCACAGAGATTGATGCTGGAGAGTTTATAGTGAGATTAACTTTGACTTATAGTGTCAAAGTTAACTTATAGTGAGAAAGACTTTGACAAATAGACCATCGCTTAAAGTCACAGCCAGCCAAGACTATAGCCGGAGAGGAGGGATTTTCGATCAGTCTGGGTTCAGGGGCTTAGACAAAGTGAAGAAATACCTTTATTTATGATCATTTATAGAGCAGAAAGACTCTTCTTAATGTGTTTTACACCAGTACTATTTGTTTCTGTGAAAATGGACCATTTGGCAGGTGTAAAAAATCTATAATCACATTTTTATGTGGACTAAAACCAATACAAATACAATCTCTGTGGTCTTGGTGAAAACATAATACACTCTTGATCTGAATCGACAGTGAAATATACTCCTTATATTTGAACTAAATGGCTGTTCAGGTGCAGTTTAACCTGATTAATTACCCAGGGAATTACCATAGGTATGAACAAACCCTGTCTCTGCTGCTCCTTAAGTTGAATCGTACAATTAGAAGTGGAATGGGGAAAAAAAACTTGCCTGAATTGTGTTTGCAAAAGACGATCAATCCCATTTGTTTTTTTACTACAATAAATAAAAAAAAAATTATATATTTCTTGCTTGGCCTTATCTAGATACAACATTGGTAATTTATCTAGTAATATACAGCTCTGAAAAAAAATAAGAGACCACTTAAAAATGATGAGTTTCTTTGATTTTGCTAAATTGAAAACCTGAATTTTTGCACCAGGAGTGGCATAAAGTTATCCAAAAGCAGTGTGTAAGACTGGTGGAGAAGAACATGCCAAGATACATGAAAACTGTGATTAAAAACCAGGATTATTCCACCAAATATTGATTTTTGAACTCTTAAATCTTTATGAATATGAACTTGTTTTCTTTGCATTTCTTTTTTGCTATTTCAGCCATTTCTCATTTTCGCAAATAAATGATCGAAATGACAACATTTTTATTTGGAATTTGGGAGAAATGTTGTCTGTAGTTTATAGAATAAAACAACAATGTTAATTTTACTCTAACATATACCTATAAATAGCAAAATCAGAGAAACTGATTCAGAAACTGAAGTGCTCTCTTAATCTTTTCTAGAGCTGTATATATAATATTAATTAGAGTAATTTGAGAAAATATTATCACTGTCCAAACTTTCAATGGAAGACAACGTAATAAGAGTTTATTTCAGGTCATTTTGAAAACCTGGTCCATTCATCAAGAAACTTTAACACAATGTAAAGGACAGGTTGTGTGTTATAATTATGTAATAAACTAAAAATCAACAGAAATGGAGATATTTGTTTTCATTTCATTTGTTTCATTGGACAGCGACGATATGTGATTTTTGAGCAGTGTTCCAGCGTTGGTCCTGATATTGAACCTCTGCCCTGTTCCCTTTACACGGTCTGTAAGCATATCTTCTTCATTTACCTCCTTCCTTCCAGAACACTCGAGTGCTTGGTTACCACAATCCTGTTGACCAAACAGACAGGTATCAGATACCTCAGATTCCTCAGGTGGCGTCTGTCCATAACAGCGTCAATGGAGCCATTGAAATAAATCCTCCACTCAACCATGGTCTGGAGGCATCAACCAGTCTTTTCAGCACTCTATAGGGTTTAAATAAGGGGAGAAGCTGGGGGTCCGTGTTGTAGTTTAGGGGTTAAGTGCTGTGTTGAAATGGCAGATATGCCCCAGTGATCAGTCTGTAGTGCTGTAAACCCAGAATGAGGTTTAAATGTCTTCTATAAGCTTCATTAATGACAGAGTAAAACAGTTTTTGTTGATTTGGCGCTACTCACTACTCACTTTTTTGGACATTGCATTGCAACACATTGCTACAAACGATACTATTGTCACTATTTTACCTTTTTTTGACACTGGTATAATAATTATATAGTTGCATAGTAATGTATTTATTCACTTTCAAAAAGCAGAAATTTAATTGGAGGGTTGACTAGATAATCAACAATATTAAGGTCAGACAGAATTATTGAGCTTATGTCCATATTTTCACTTTTTTTAACAAAAGACAAGTATACCCATTTTTTGCTGATTTTTAGTTTACTACATAATTTAAATACACAAACTGTCCTTTACACTTTGTCAAAATTTCTTAATGGATGGCCCAATAGGAATCCTTCAAAGTTACGTAAAATAAACTATTTTTACATTGACTTCCATTGTTGCTGTTTTGGAGATACATGTATTCTATTGTACTGCAACCAAATATTATATAATAAGTTAATAATGCAGTAATTAACTTTGCCCCTATAATGATATATACTTATCAGGAGTTAAATATTCAATATTAAAAAAAAAATCTGCATCCAAATTTGAAGAAAATCACATGGAATTATTTAGTAAATAGAAAAGCAAGAACTACTCACCTAAGTAAAGAAAAAAAACTTTAACAAATGAAGGTCATTAAATCAAGAAAACTTTTTAAATCAAGAAAAATTTTAAAAAACATCAAACATGTTATGATGAAACTGGCTCTCACCACCTCAGGAAATGAAGAGCAAGAGTTACATTTTATTCGGATTTCCAATTAGATTAATTCTAAGTTTATACAGCTCTGTTAAAAATTAAGAGACCTCTTCAATTTCTGAATCAGTTTCTCTGATTTTGCTATTTATAGGTTTATGTTTGAGTAAAATGAACATTGTTGTTTTATTCTATAAACTACAGACAACATTTCTTCCAAATTCCAAATAAAAATATTGTCATTTAGAGCAGTTATTTGCAGAAAATGAGAAATGGCTGAAATAACAAAAAAAGATGCAGAGCTTTCAGACCTCAAATAATGCAAAGAAAACAAGTTCATATTCATAAAGTTTTAAGAGTTCAGAAATCAATATTTGGTGGAATAACTCCACCAGTCTTACACACTGCTTTTGGATAACTTTATGCTGCTTTACTCCTGGTGCAGAAATTCAGGCAGTTCAGTTTGGTTTAATGGCTTGTGATCATCCAGCTTCCTCTTAATTATATTCCAGACGTTTTCAAATCAAAGAACCGTATCATTTTTAAGTGATCTTTTATTTTATCCACAATCATCACAGTCTCTTTCAGAATCTTCAGGGGGTTCAAAAAATCAACCTGCAGTAAAATCCTCGACCCACTCCGCTTATTTACCCTGTTGCGTTCCCGTCAGCATGCTGCGATTCTGCTCATTTGTTGATGGTCCCAGATCAGTGGAGATTTATGGGATGTCTCCGTTTACTGATGTCTGTGGAAGATTAGAGGAGGCTTGATATTCTAGATCTTTCCACAGTCTTTCTGCAGCCAGAGGCTCTATAGGCTGTGAAACAGTATTGTGTGTCTGCCTGCAGTCAAAAACCAGCAGTTTGTTCCGTATTTTAACAGCAGGTCATCAGAGCCAGGAGCTGCCTCACGGATCCGAGTCCTCAGGTGGCCTTCACTGATCTAATCTACTGCTGAGCTGAAAGAGGGAAAAACTAAACGAATAAATTATAAAAACACTACACAAATCTCTAAAATGACTCTAGACGTATTTAGATATAACTTATAGATACATATATCACCTAATTAAGTGATTAGTTTGAGGTGCGTCTCAGACCACCTCCTGAAGCGTTTTGTTTGAGTGATCGGATTTGTATCTGTTTTAAAGCACCTATACCACCTTCTGAAGTGATTTGTGTGATTGATCCTATTTGTTTTAAGTGTATCAAAACCATCTTCTGAAGTTATTTTAAGTGAACAGATTTGTATCTGTTTTAAGTGCGTCTCAGACCATCTTCTAAAGCTTTTTTGCTTGAGAGACTGGATTTGTATCTGTTTTAAGTATGTCTCAGACCACCTCCTGAAGTTATTTGACTAAGTGATCGGATTTGTATCTGTTTTAAGTGCGTCTCAGACCATCTTCTAAAGCTTTTTTGTATGAGAGACCGGATTTGTATCTGTTTTAAGTATGTCTCAGACCACCTCCTGAAGTTATTTGACTAAGTGATCGGATTTGTATCTGTTTTAAGTGTGTCTCAGACCACCTCCTGAAGTTATTTGACTAAGTGATCAGATTTCTGTCTGTTTTAAGTGTGTCTCAGACCACTTCCTGAAGTTATTTGCTTGAGTGATCGGCTTTGAACTGCTTTAAATGCATCTCAAACGCTCTCCTGAATCGTTTTGTTTAAGTGAACGGATTTTTATATGTTTTAAGTGCGTTTCAGAGCACATCCTAAAGCATTTTGTTTGCGTGATCAGATTTAAGTCTGTTTTAAGTGCGTCTTAGAGGACATTCTGAAGTGATTTGTTTAAATAATCAAATTTGTATCTGTTTTAAGTGCACCCCAAACCATCTTCTGAAGTGATTTGTATTAGTAATCAGATTTGAGTCTGTTTAAATTTATCTCAGATCACCTTCTAAAGTGATTTGAGTAATCTGGTATTTAGCTGTTTTAAGTGTGTATCAGATCACGTCTTGAAGTAATTTGTTTGAGTAATCAGGTTTGAAAATGTTTTAAATGCATCTCAGATGATCTCCAGTAGTTTTTTTGTTAGAAGTGTGTCTTAGACCATCTCCTAAAGTGATTTGTTTGAGTGATCAGATTTGTATCTGTTTTAAGTTTACCTCAGACAACCTCCTAAAGTTTTTTTTGTTTGAGTGATTGGATTTGAATCTGTTTTAAGTTTATCTCAGACCACCTTCTAAAGTCGTTTGAGTGATCTGGTATTTAGCTGTTTTAAGTGTTTCTCAGACCACTTTCTGAAGTGTTTTGTTTGAAGTGTGTCTCAGACTGCTTACTGAAGCATTTTCTTTTTTTGAGTTATCAAATTTGTATCTGTTTTAAGTGCGTCTCAGACCACCTACTAAAGTGATTTGAGCAAACGGGTATTTCTCTGTTTTTAGTGCATCTCAGATCACCTCCTGTAGTTATTTGTTCGAAGTGTGTCTCAGACCACCTCCTGAAGTGGTTTGTTTGAGTGATCGAGTTTGTATCTGTTTTAAGTGAGTCTCAGACCACCTTTTATGTGCTGTAACCTTCCACATATCCTGATATAATTGTGTTTCTCAGTATACATAAAGTCAGCAGGTGTAAATGGGGTAATTATGCCAAGAATAGGCCGAAAGAGCATTAAAAGAGACAGACTTAATGATACAAATCAACACAAATCTCTTAAATTACTTCTGTAAAAGGAATAAAAATATACATATCAACAGAAATAGCAAAAATATGCCCCAAAATCCACTTTAACTAAATAGCTAAATATAATCCTTTGAATGAAACAAAGTCTGCTTTTCATTTAAATTTACAGAAACGCGATTAATCAAGAGGTGCAGAATGAAATGTTCAGAGATAGGCCATCAAAGCAGCGTCTGGCTGCACAGTGTAAAAGAACCGGCGAGCTGAGGGTTGTTAGCACTGACCAAGATCAGCCCTTTGATAAAACCTAGATTAAAGTAGACTGGTTCTAATGGAGCAGGACTAAACTGCCTCATCCAGGCCAATGCAGATGCAATTAAAAGATATTTCGAGTCCATTCCCTTTCAAAAGCTTAATATATATATATTATGAAAATAGGTCTCTATTTAGCAATGCTGTTTATTCTGGCTCTGATTTACGACTTTTCCCCTTCAAGCATTAAATGGAATGTTTCCAGAGTCGTTATACAATAACTTCATTTCGGAATAACTGGCAACGCTCTGGTTTTCCACGGCTGTTTGTGTTTGTGTGTCTGGGCACTAACGAGAGAGTGTTTTTCTTACCATTTCTCCTTTCTAAACACATATAAGATAGCTCGAAGAAGAGTGTATGTGTGCTTCTGAGTATGTGCTGGGTGTTTTTAAAAAACTCTGAAGTAAGAAGTAGCTGATTTGATATTACTTTAATCATATATTTTTTTACAAATAGTTTGATTTTTATTTAAATATTTAAACATACAGTCAAGGGTTGCACTATATTGGCAAAAATATATTTTTGTATACAGGAAAAAATACCAGAATTCATTAAAAAAGTAGTCTATAATCCAACATGTGCTGATACCAATAGTGCCTAATCCATTAGGGCTGTACGATATTAGAAAAAACAATACTTCGTTCTGGAATATATTGATATTTTCTCCCAATTTCACCAGAAATCAATGATCAACCATATATCATGGTATTAATAAGGCCATTGAGTATCCAATATTGGAGTAAAATATATGTCAGTGGTAATGAGTTAAGTCCTAATTTTTTCTTTTGTATCAAGCAGCAGAAAGGCTTAGTTATTTTTATATACATCCTGCAATGTGGCTATTGCACATTAATACACATTGTGATGCTGATGCTAAAACAATGTATCATGCATGCACACTAAGAAAAGTAAGTACAGATTTGTACTTAAAAGAGTACAAAACTTGTCGCTGGGGCTGTACCTTATATTGAGGTACAAAAAAATACCTTTCAGTGAAAGTCCTTTTTTGTACCCATGGTTTCTGTGCAAGTAAAAATTATAAAAATTATAAACATTAGCATCAACTAAATATGGCTCAAAAACTTGATAATCAAAAATTGTCTGGCTTTCAAATAAAAAATGTCCAATTTAAATATATATTGTTTGTTATTACAGTGATACAGAATACTGAATGTACCTTTTGGCTGGTTAAATGGTACAAATCTGTACTTATTGCTGTTAGAAATGACTTTATACTTCAGAGGGAACAAATTTGACCCTGTAAAGACCAACATTGTACCTTTGAGGGTATAATTATGAAAAGTGTACCTTTGAGCACAAAAAAGTACTCATATCGTACCTCTGTTTTTTAGAGTGTGGCAACACTCCATATATCGAAAACTAAAATACAATAAATGCTATTTTCCTGATATAAAATTCCTCTGTAAGAGCAGTTTAAATTTCCATTTTTTTCCAAATACCCTTATGTGTTTAATTTGCATTAAGTTACATTACACATCTTGCAATGTAATTATTGCTCACTCAACGTCCAATAGTAATGCTGAAATTATATATTGTGCAGCCCTAGTACAGTACATACATTTTTGGTGAGCATGCTGAAGCATGCACTGAGCATGCTGAAGAGTACTTTTAAAACGTGCACTTCTCAGCACAGGGAAAACTGGTGATTTTATCAAGGACTTTTATCAAAGCTCTTTTTTTATCTCTCCAGCTCTCTTCAGTTCTGTTTGTCTGTTTCTTTGGAATAATGAGGTGTGATTGAGCAAATAAAAACTGCATTTGCTGTTCTGATGTCTCTGTGTTTGCAGTAGCTCTTGTATCAGCACCATTAGCATCACAATGGCTGCTCACACTGTCCTCTCCTCACTCAGAAATATTACTGCTTTTAATTTGTAAAAAAAAATCTTAAAGACTGCTGCATACTGTCTGTTACAGATGGGATATATTTTATTGTATACAATTATGATAAGTTTAATTGTTATAATTGTGATATTCTATTTTGTATTTTTTACATTAAGTATGCTGCACTTTTTATGTGTTTTTTGTTACATTAC
This sequence comes from Astyanax mexicanus, assembly GCF_023375975.1. Lineage (NCBI taxonomy): Eukaryota > Metazoa > Chordata > Actinopteri > Characiformes > Acestrorhamphidae > Astyanax > Astyanax mexicanus. The sequence goes on from NC_064408.1 coordinate 9,438,708, forward strand.
TTTATTTTTGTTACTTTTAGAATTTTGTCACACTACTATTATTAAATACAAAAGTATTAAAAGGTAGCTGTTTATAAAATAGATTATACATACTATAATGATAATATTTTGTTGCAGTAGTATATTCTTGAAAATGTAAAATAAGTTAAATGTTTTGTCATATTGCAAAAAAAAACATTAATTTATTCTCAGCCGACTGCATTAGCCTGTGATCCAGTAGCAGCGTAAGCTCTGTAAACTCCATCATCTTTCCCCATTGTTCTTCCCATTCTTTACTGAGACAACTGCTGAGGGGCTCATTTGTGCCGACCCGCAGCGACACCCCCCAATTACCATGTGTGTGTGCTGCGTTCATCAGTAATTATGGCCTCCATTGTCTCTCCATTGGCAGATACGCACCAGTCTTTAGCATGCTAATGTGTTAGTGCCCTGCAAGTGTTAACTGGCTGTAGTGGGATTTTAACCTGTTGGTTTTGCTCTGAAAGTGACCAGTATTGAGGTTAGCTGATGTCAGACTGGAGCTTCAGGAATACAGGGAGCGGCTGTGCTCTAAACATACAAAACGGCTTGGTCTTGAGTTGGATTTGGAGGTGGGTAGACTAGGCTAAAACTGTCTCAAAACATACTATAATAGGGATTTAAAAAATTTAAAAAACAGAAAAACAGGTTCAGAATTGATAAAACTGGATGAGTGGAACTTATTATACACTATATTGGTAGTCGACTAATCTAGCGATTATTTTTCCAATTAGTTAATTAATCAACAATTATTTCCGCGCTCTGTCTTTGCTTTCTGTGCGTGTGGCTCCTGTTTTACTTTTTAAATGCACTTTATCAAAAATGTAAATGTGAAATGTTCTGATATTTAGTGAGACAATATGTAATACTGTTGTGTTTGGGCTCTTTTTTATTCCCAAATTGCTCCAGCATTAAGGCTGGAGCATTAGCATTAGCGGTTTACTGTGAGCAGGTAGTGCTAATGCTGCTCCAGTAGTGCTAGCCAGGGTTAGCAGCAGGCTACAGACCAATAATAGTGACCTCTGAACAGTGAAAATACTAGCACGTTTAGTGGGTAATGCTAATGCTGCTCCAGCAGTGCTGGTCGGGGTTAGCAGCAGGCTACAGGTCTATTATACTCCGTTTTGAGTGCGAAAATAGTGGTTAGCGGGTAATGCTAATACTGCATCAGCTTCTGTGCTGGAGAGCTAAACTGAAACTCCTGTATAATGCTGTACTTCAGCGAGGTGGCTTTACTGCTCCCTAATACCTGACTGGTAGAATTTATACATAAGGTGTACCAGATTATAAGGCACCCTGTCGATTTTCGGGAAAATGAAAGGATTTCAAGTACGCCTTACAGTGCAAAAAAATACGGCACTACAGACTGAGCATGCCGTTCCTGTGCTTGTTTCTTATGATGCATCTTAATGCTTCTCTTACCCAAGAGGACATCTGTGTTCATGTGATGGAGGGACTGTACAAACAAACCGCAGGCTTACTCAGCCTGAGAGCGCTCCTACCCCTCATCTGGACTTTACCACTCTGTCCCTGCAGGCCTGAGTTAAGTGCAGTTGTTTAGACTGTGGGGAGAGTTCTGGGCTGTCGGTACCTTACCTTACTATACCTCTCCATACCTCTCCATATTACCTTCAGCAGAGGCTGCAGATCCCCAGGGCTCCAGAGCTCCAGAGCTGCTGCTGCTGCTGCTAACAGACTGAACCAGGCCAGCGTTCCCTGACTTCTGGCACTCTGCTCCACTCTAAACAGCCAACTCACTCAACATGATTAATAGGACAAGCAGAGAAATACTCACAGCAAAGAGAGAGTGAGAAGAGTGAGTGTGTGTGTGTGTGTGTGTGTGTGTGTGTGTGTGCGTGTTTCATGTCTTATGTGCAGCCAAAGGCAGATGGTGGATTCGCACCTCTAGCACTGAAGAGACTTCCTGACAGACACACACACACACACACACACACACACATCGACACACTGACATGCTGTCATTAACTAAGTAAAAATCTGCTGTTTGTTGGTAAATTCTGTGATTATTATGGTAAAATCCAGTGCTGAAGTTTATAAGATAAACGTCAGACAAACGTCACTATAAAGTTTTATCTTCTTTGCCCTAGGAAATGTTCTGACCCTCCTTTAACCTCCATGTATGATAAATACACCTGGAAACACCTGTTCTTACACTTTGTTGAGCTGTTTCTCAGTCATAACTCATTGAAACATGCTAAAGAAGCCTTTTGAAAAAGGTGTTTTTACAGCTTAGAGTCCGAGGTTCATGTTTTTTGTCACATTTTCTTAGATTTGATTCAGTTTTTGTTTCTTTTTGTTATTAGGGGTGTAACTGAAGAGGATCCAATACTCCTAAATAAGCAAATACCAGGAATTATAGCTACATAGACAACCAGTGTCCTTCATCTTAATATATATATATATATATTCATATGATTGGTACCTTCACGTGGAGTAATGAAGCATTCAATAAATAATTTTGGTATTTGATGCAACATTTATATTATCCCACCCACTGTAGAAAGCAGTTTGGTACCTTTTCTACCTTTTGGTACCAACCTCTGTTAAATAGCCCATCTCTGCTCTCCCACAGCTTTCTGAGATCCAGTAATTTTTTACAGTTTGTCCAAACATGCTTCAGAATGGATGATATGGGGCATAGTTTGCCTTCCTGCAGATAAATCACTTTTTACACGATTATCCAGGATCAAAGTAGCTCCACACCTCATTGGTAGAATCCGGAGAGCCATGACATTTAAAACAAGCCATTAATAACTTTAAAAGTGAGCAAGAAGCCTATTAAAAAACACTTTTTACAACCCATAATGTAACCAACTCTCTGGGTGCCACCATCTTTTACCTTTACCTTAAAATGGCGGCCCTCTGAGATAAGTAAATTTTACAGCAGAGTTAACTTTAATGGACGCTATGGTTATTCAGCCATGGTTCAGTAGACCAAACAAATCTTGGTCATTTGGTCCGGATCATGATCAACAGCATTTCAAACATGCTAAATTGGTTTGGACCAGTCTGAGATTCACAGAAAGTCCACACCAACCAACACCAAGTAGGTGTGAATGCACCTTCAGTCATAATTTGTTTGTAAATTGGAGATATTAGAATGTTTTCTATCATGTCTTGAGTTTTGATGAGTTTACTCTAATGGCTTTAGTCATATTTACTTTTTTTCATTTAGAGAGAAAAAAACACAATGGCTGAATGACATCAACTTTTTTACATATTTCAGTGCTGTCTATTATTAAGTTTGTAACCGCTGTGCACTACACAAAGTGCTGGAGACAGAAACACAGTGAGAAAGGATTAAAGAGTACACTCAGCTCTGTATCTGGAACAAAGACCAAGTTCCCAGCAGCATTATTGTTTTTTTTTTGTTAGGACATTACTTGTTAAGGATTACCTGATTTTTCAATATTGTTTCTGATTTTTGTATAGGGTCATCTATGGTACCTTTTTTATTTTATGTGATGTTTTTTGTTGTAAAATGAAAGAAAGATTCCAAAACTTGTCATATAGTGTATAGTTAAAGTGATGGAGGGCGGAATGGCAGGAATTATGTCAGACTAATGGATTCTGATGGAAAACATAATCGTCAGATTAGTCAAATACTAAAATAATCATTCATTTCATCCCTAATAGCATAGTGACTGAATTTACCTCAGTTATAATGTCTCAATCAGCTCTTTTTTAACTAGGCAGGAAGTGTTTTACCTAAAAGCTTCTGCAAACACTCTTTTTTTAAATATAATTGACTGATAAACCCTGTTCCTGTAACTGTGTGAGTTACTGTACAGTTACTGAGCTCTGTTCCCCTCAGTGCATTCCTCCTGTGCAGAGTTGGGCTCAGTGATGCGCTCACACTGTCCGCTGCACCGCGCCGGCCGCACAATGGCCTTCTCCCCAGGCCCCAAAGCTCATGCATGCGTACGCCGGCCGCCTGAAAGACGCTGCTGTCGGAGCTGCTTTCACGCTGCCACTCAGTCCCGCTGCCCTTCTTTTGAAGTCTTCCTTTCTGCTCTCGCTCCAGCTCTAACACATGTACAGGGAATCAAACAAGTGTCGTCGGGTTTCTCCTGCAGCGCCGTGCTGGGCTGCTGGTGCACGCTGCCTGCCAGCTATAGAGAACCTGTACAGACGGAAAATACTCAAATAAATTTGATTCATCGAATTTCTGTTTTAATGCAGTTTTAGAATAATTTGAAATAGTGCAATCATGAAATTCTTTGAATGCATTTTTTTGTGCAGAAAGCACCTGTCCTACTCGTTAGACTAATCACAGAACTCGTTACCTGGAAAAAAATTTGCTCAGCTGAGCTTTCCAAAAGGCCCATTTAGGCCATTTAACTGTGACACTGTTGTTTTATTGAATTAGAATAATGGAGAAACCGTTTCATTGAATTAGAATAATTTTTATTATAATTACAATCATCACTTTCTCAGTATTTTGTGGCTGCCCCCTTGGCTTGTATGACTGCCTGAAGTCTCCGCGGCATCGATTTGACCAGCTTGTCGCAAGTTTCCGCACTCACAGCTTCCCAGGCAGTGGCGATGTTCTGCTTCAGTTGGTCCAGCGTAGTAGGCTTTCTGTCGCGAATTTTCCGCTTGACGATGGCCCAAAGGTTTTCAATGACATTGAGGTCAGGCGAGTTGGCCGGCCATGCCAAAACTTCAAGCTGTTTTTTAGTGAACCAATCTTTGGTCGACTTTGCCGCATGAGCCGGTGCAAGATCCTGTTGAAATATGAAGTCTTCTTCGCCGAACTGTTCCTCAACAGTCGGAATCAGGAACGTTTCCAGAACATCTTGATATACGGCAGCATTGACAGTCTTCTTGAGGAAGTAGAGTTTCCCTACACCTCGAGCGGACATGCATCCCCAGACCATAACGCTCTGGGGAAACTTGACGGATCTTTTCACGCACTCGTGGTTGTAGGTTTCGCCACCACGACGCCAGACACGAGGACCTTGGTCACCGAAGGAGATGCAGAAGCGTGATTCGTCACTGAAGACCACTTTCTGCCAGTCTTCAGCAGTCCACTCGCCGTGTTCTTTGGCCCACTTCAGCCGTTTCTCCATTTGTTTCTTGTTCAGCATCGGTTTTACTGCTGGAACACGAGATTTGAAGCCGAGTCTGCTTGTTCCACAAGTCGGTGAGCTCGGAAGTGGACTTGAACCGGTTGCTGACTGCGATCTTTCTCAGCTGCTTGTTGTCGCGAGCAGAAGTTTTTCGGACGCCGGAACAGTTGGTGCGCTTGCTGCAGTTTTTCTTGAGAGCTTTGCAGACGGAAGACTGGCTGATGCCGAGCTGCTCAGCAATTTTAGTTTGGGTCAAGCCTTGTTGGCGAAGGGCTTGAATTTGAGCCACTATTCCGGTTGAGAGGTCGCGCTGCTTACCCATGATTGATTTTACAACTTAGAAATTCTACTCAACCCTGACTTTATACTGCACAGTGAACACTCTTCACAGAAAACAAAAATTCGAGCATTTATTCTAATTCAATGAAACGGTTTCTCCATTATTCTAATTCAATAAAACAACAGTGTCACAGTTAAATGGCCTAAATGGGCCTTTTGGAAAGCTCAGCTGAGCAAATTTTCCAGGTAACGAGTTCTGTGATTAGTCTAACGAGTAGGACAGGTGCGGTGAACACCTGATTTGCTTTCTGCACAAAAAATGCATTCAAAGAATTTCATGATTGCACTATTTCAAATTATTCTAATTCGTTGACCAGCACCTGTATTTCCGTTTTCTTTAACTGAAAGGTGAAGTTTACCTTGTGTTTTATAAAAGCTGCTTATAAGTATAAAAGGGTCTGCTTGCTATTCTTAATATAAATAGCCAAAATTATATTTTGTTTTTATATTGTTTTCATTCGAGTTCCATTGTGTTTTCACAGTTTTGACTCACCTAAACATAAATGTTTACTTGAAAACATTTGAAAACTCAATAAAACTTAACAATAAGTCTTATCAGTTGTTATGTAGCATGAATAACTAAAATATACTATAAAATAACTCATATATTTGCAGAACATTGATATTATATATTTTTTTTCTTTATATTTTTAATATTATTTTTAATATTATTAAATATGTACAGTTTGTTAAGCTAAAAACAATTATTTTTGGTTACTGACATTATTAAGATTAGAGTAAGACTTACGATTTTCTATTGGACAATACATTACATATTAATATTATTATTATAATGTTAGGCACTGATACAATGATACAGTAGAGTAATAGCAAAATGCAATTACACTCCTTTTATTATTAAGAATATTCAGATATTGGTTTTACATTTAAAGTGACAGTCTGTAAGTTTTTAAGATTTGGGGATTTGGAGACCTCTCTGGTGAGAATGTGTAATTGCACAGAGCATGTGGAAGATTACTTTTAATGCAGGCTAATGTAAATAAGTTGCTGTGTGAAAATTTATATGGATTTGAGGAAATTGTTATATTCATTTTGTTCATTTATTTAATGATTAGTTGATGTAAGCAATTAATACATCTAAATTATAAAAAAATTGAGGGACCATAATGCTATGAAACAGGGGGATATAAAATTTCACAGCCACAGTTCACACCAAAAGTGCACAAACACAACAGTATTACACATTTTCTCACTAAATAAAAAATGCTTTCAACATTTACACACTTTCTGACCATTCAAATAGCATTTAAATCACACATTTTACTATTTGTATCCTTCTGGAGCTATAGAGAAAGCTAGGAATAAGAACTGCATCCACAGGAAGCAGAGATAAAGGGCAGAAATAATTGTAATTGTAATCAATTAACTAATTGATTAATCGAGGAAATAATCTTCAGATTAGTCAAGAATTAAAATAATTAAGACATTTAATCATTCAGCTGCTGGATCCTAGTCATATTTAAAACACACTTAAAATTGTTTGCTGCATAAAATCCAAATAAATAAGTAAATGTTGGAGGATAAGCGAGTGTTTTAGTCAAACTTCACAAACCCGACCACTGAGAAAACTGAGGATACAAAAACAAAGGTTTTATATTTTATAAGAAAAAATGTACTTCAGACATAAAACAACAATTAAAACGTCACAAAAGAAAGACAGAACAGAAGGAATAAGAGGAGACAACGGTAGAGATGCAGTTGTGTGTTCTGCAGGAGTGAGAGGAGAGGAGGAGTGGAGAGGGGGAGAACAGTGGGCTTCTTGTCGGTGGGTTTTGTGCAGCTTTTATGAGGTCAGCGCACGGAGACAGACAAAAGCACCCCATCCCCAAAGACAAACACTCGGGGTGTAAATGACCCTGAAAACGCCGCCGTTTCATCTGGCCATAAGGAATTCCCTCTAACCCGGGACAAAAAGTAAACAATACAGGGGGAGAGGGGCTCCCGCGGGGGGTGGGGGGTGACTAACACACACACACACACACACACATGCACAGGTTTGTTTTTGTACAATTTCAAAATGGCTAAGTCTTTACATATAGTATATCATGGCTGTCCAATGAAAAAGAAGCATCTCCTTTTTAGTAGATTTTTTGTTAACTAAAAAATCTAAACACACAAACTGTGTCAACATTTCTTAAAGAACAGACCAATAGAAATTTTCCAATAGAAAATCACCTGAAATAAACTCACTTTACATTGACTTACATTGAAAATTAAGAAGGTTTCATCTCTTTCCTGTAAAGTTGCTTTGTTTTTTTTGAGCTACATGTTTTTCTTAGTCTCTAAAATTAGTTTGATTTAAGTTTAATTTGTTTAATAGTTTAATTTGAAAGCTGTGTAACTAGTTTTATTCCTGGGATGGGAGAGAACAAAATATTCAAATCTGTTATAATTGTGTCACAACCGTCCCCAAAAATATATAACAGTTTTTATGGATGTTTATAATGATCAGTGGCTTAAGATGATCGTTTATCATACAGTCGAGCAGCAGAACCAACCAGAGAAACCTTATTCCTAATTTAACATTTTATAGCCTTTTATAGCCATTTATAGTGTATAGCCTTTATTAATAAAATATATTTTTAATACATTTTATATAATAGAAAAAATCTCGTCTCTTACTGAACGGTGGCCCTGAATGGTGAAGATTAGTGTACTGAAGGTTGTCTGGTCTTGGAAAGCTGTTTAAATGACCTAAATCACATTTTATTTTGAGTTAAGCATAATAAATAAGTCTTATCTCTTAATATAGACCGTTATCTTAAAGGGGTGGAATAATATGATCCAATTAGCTGATGGTGTAAAGATTTGCAGCATCATGAGGGAGATGATTTAGGCAAACAAAAAAAATAATAATTGTGCCAAAAAAAATTATGTGATTATTTTAGGAAGGTAATGATACTCATTCTTAAAACAACTGCAAGTAATATTTTTTTGTTATCAACCAATTTGACGATTATTATTCAGATTAGTTGATTATTCAACCAGTATTTCTTTGCATGGATCCTGACAGAAACAGCTGAAAGTGGGATTTATGTGACTTTTAAATGCCAAGAATATGTCTAGATATGAGATGTTCTGATATTTATAGAGAAAAATATGTAATCTGTTGTGTTTGGTCACTTTTGGTGATTGAGCTGAGTGTGAACTGAGTGATTGAACAGTCTTTACCCTTTAGCCCTTAGAGCTAAAAGTCTAGCCCTCCTTATCCTCCCTGTTTCCTTGTTTATGTGGATTTTATGCAGCAAACTATTTCAAGTGTGTTTCAAGTATGACTAGAATCCAGTGGCTGACTGAATTGTGTGCATATCTGTGTGTGTGTGTGTGTGTGTGTGTGTGTGTGTGTGTGTGTGTGTGTGTGTGTGTGGAGGGCTGTATTTATGTGCTGTTGAGTGGCATTAGCGGTTTGCTAGGCAGGCAGCTCAGCGATGTCTACATTAGTTTTGCAGTTGGTTGAGAAACCGCGACAGGCTGATCGTTTTCCACCGCGTGCAGGTCTGAATCCGAGGGGGGCCGAGAGCCTCTCCACACAGTTTTTCCACTACGCACACCACAATCTCTCAGCTTTCACAGCGCATACAAGTGTTTTCATTATAGAAGCATTTCCAGCAGATAGTCACACACTCGTTTGGTTTGGGACAGGATAGCATTTCGGTGTGGGGTTGAACTGTTTGTGCACAGGTAGTTTATTAAAAAAAAAACACTGTTTATACACACAGTACCTTCAGGTAGTTCTCTGGGCGCTTCAGATTAATTAATTTAGTGAAAATGCATGAATATTACAAAGATATTTTCATGCATTTCCTCTGATTTCCATTAATTTGGCAAAAAACTATTTGTTCGTGCACTTCTACCTGAAGGTACTGTGTGTCTAAACAGTGTTTTTAGTAATCTTTCTGTGCACTTTTAAAGTTCTCAGTGCCTTGTTTTAAATATCAGGACCCTCATAATTCTACCAATAAAGTTTGGAGCTATTCTGATCTTGTTAATGGTGTTATCTTCATGGAATTTATCATGTTTTGATGAATATTTTACTCAGCACCTGATTTTTTTTAATGTACAGACATCAATTCACACAAGTGTTTTCTTTTCAGTAATAGTTTTAAATAGTATTAAAGCGTATATTAGTTGAATTAGTACATTATATGGCTTATTACTGTGACAAAATACATGAGTAGCACCAGGCAGATTCATTTTTCTTGATATTTCCACCTCTAGGATGCAGATTAATAAGACATTGAGAGTCATAGCAGGCTAAGAGTTTGAGTAATTTGGGCCAATATGGCCAATACTCCTACCTAATGAAAGTGATTTAGTACATTGGATATTTACTATCAGTTGCTTATAAAATAGTTGAAATAATTAAGCATGAAAATATGAAGGTAAGTTTATTCTTTAGTATTTCACAATAGATTTCTCAAAAACACTTCAGTTCAGCTCGAGGTCGGTGCTATTTTTAGAAACAATAGGTTTCCCTGTTTGTCACATTGTATGAATTATGTTTGTGCATTAACGCATTCCTGAGTAATTAAGCTGTATAAACAATGCACATTTTTTGATGCAATTTGCGTCAATGGGGTTCTAAGGGTTAAGGTGACAATGCATGAACACACACATTGAAAGAAGCATTTTTCAGTAGATAAATTATATAATTACAAAATTGATTTGTATAGGTATAGTATTTGTATTGTATAGGATAAATGCTATTGTGTCTGATGTAGTCCTCCAGGTGGACAGTTGTTTCCGGTTGAGAGTATTCTGTGCGGCATTGGCTGCTGCTTCTCACCAGTGTGTGGATGAGTGTTAAGTATGAATGGTTGTGTGTAAAAACGTGGTTGTAAAGCGTCCTTGGGTTTCTAGAAAGGCGCTATATAAGCGTAATTTGATTCATTCATTCATGCATTGGTGGCATTAATGTTTGCCCATCAGTCTCAGTATTACAGATGTGAAGGCAGGGTTAATGTTACAGCAGCTGGATTTTGTTTCCTGTTGGTTTCTGTTGGGTTTTGTTGGGTTCTGTACCTGTAGGTCCGTTTATGATGAGTGTGTATCTACAGCAGTGCGTAGGCTGTTCTTTGGCTGGCGGATGAAGACGTCCACAATGTCGGCTGTGTTCTGGTCTGGTCCTGCTGCAGGTAGGCAGAAGGAAACAGTGGAGGTCTTGTCGGTTGCCGACACCTCTTTACCCCCCAGTCCAGCGAGTCTGGTTTGCTACCAGCTGATTGGCCAAGACTCTCGGCGTTGGCTGGGTGACGGTGTCAGCCCAAGTACCGCTGCCAGCCCTTTGTATTTGATACTGATTCCTTTTGACAAGCTAAATATTTGCCCACAGCCGAGCACCAAGGTAGGCTTGAGGCTTGAAAGGATGGGAGAGGAGGAGAGATGAGAGTGAGAGTGTTTGAGGGTCTGAAGGAGCCTGAAGGAGTGGAGTTTGAGTGCATGTATACATGTGTGTTTGTGTAACGTGTGGAATATCTGATTGCTACATCAGATTCAGGGTTAATAGGAATCTACAGCACTAAGGTTTGGTGGAATAAGTGGCAAAACCACATCCTGTAGCCTCTGGCCATTAGCTAATACATAGCTGTGGGTAGCCTTCTGTTTAACATCTAGTACAGTAGAGAAGCTGTTAGCCGAATGATGGGTTCAGTATACTGCAGGATCAAGTGTTTAAAAGCAAAAACTGAATAAAAATCACTGTACTATAAATGAGAGAGTATTTAAATAGTATTTTGTCTACTTTGAGATGTCAGAACATTGAGATGAATAATGCATATTGTGAAAATAACTTTAAATATAATAATACTATATATATTTTTTTTACCATATTGCTCAGCTCTACTTCTGGTACATAGAAAAATATGAATTTTCATTTTCCATTAATTTACAGTATGTAGTAGCATGAGATTGCGATGACGAAATTATGTATTGGGCCCTATTTTAGTGATCTTTAGGCAAGCCATCAATCGTGCACCATGCAGCTTGATTTAGGGCACTGTGTCACTGTGTCTTTGCTATCGTAACGGTGGGAAAAGTATGCCTGCAGGTGTGTCTTTGAAGATGTAGCCTGCTCTTTTGGAGACACGTCACAATGTTGCGGAACGTGTGCTGTGACGTCACAAAGTTTGTAGTCCGTAGAGTGCTGGGGATTGTAGTCTTTGGGCTCACAGGAGGCGCAGAATCAGCCGTGGCGAAATATTTGTCTTATCATTTAGTTCTGTCCAGTAATAAATAAAAGCTGTGACACTTTGATAAATGTGGTTTGAAGAGAAAGAAAATAAAGATTAAACACAAGTGCGTATTGTGTATATACATGCAAAGATATGTATATACATGCAAAAAATATATATATTTTGTCGCTGTCCTATGAAAAACACTTATCTCCATTTTTGTCGATTTTTAGTTTACTACATAATTTGAACAGACAAACTGTCCTTTACACAACCCAAAATTTCTTGATGAACGGACCAATAAAAACTCTTCAAAATGACCTGAAATAAAATCTTTTTACATTGACTTCCATTGAATTCCATTTTTTCTCTCTTCTGCAACATTGTTATTTTAGAGATAAGTGTTTTTCATTGGATATTTAATCTAAAAATCAGAGGAATATTTAATGTGGAAAAAAAATTATAATTATATTTGATAGATATGTTAACCGCTAATACAGGTTTAGGGTTTAATGGATTACAAATAATCACAATTTCAATCGCAATATTCTGTGTAAAAATCGCAATTAGTTATTTTGCCCAAATCGTGCAGCCTTAGCATCACGACGTGCCTTGCATAGGGAAGATAGAGCTCATTTGAGTGTGTGTGATGAAGCTGTATAAAGCTTTAGGAGGATTGTAAAGATAAAAACAGCGACTGAAGTCTCTCTCTCTCTCTCTCTTTCCCTCTCTCTCTCTCTCTGTTCAGTGTGTTGAGTTTAGAGACGAAGCGATTCATCTGTCTGAAAGACAGTCACACAGCCAGGCTGATGTCTCTCTTTTACGCCACCTGACAGTTCTCCAGTTCTAAAACGCCGCTTTCTGCCTGCTTGATGAGTGCTGTGACAAACTTAAACAAACGTCTGTCTCTCTCTCCGTCTCCCAGACACAGCAGCGCTGCCTCCTCTCCCAGTCTGCCAGCGCCACTGTTTACTCTGTGTGGCACACACTGACAGACGAATCTGCCTGTGGTGCACAAACACAGCGATTACTGCAGTTCTGCTAACAGCTACCGACTATACAGACGGGGCGTGCTCACAGGACTCACTCTGTTTGGGTCTTTCTGTATGTTTATATTGTCTCTGGCCTGAGACAGATGTTCTAAACCACCCAGCGCACCTACACTTCAGACAGACTGAAATTTACTCACCAACTAAAAAAAGCTGAGTTGTTTATTTATAGCCGTGTGTGAATGTTTACGCACCCACTCTCACAGGGATTACACGGGGAAATGATCAAATAGAGCTGAGTAGAACAGCAGGCTGATATTTGATTATGTGTATAATGTGTGTATTTATTTAATATTGCGTGCTCTGGCTTGGAGCAGGAAATAATTTCTCTTTTCCTCTACAAAAAGAAGCCTCACTTCAAAATCTTAACAATAAGAGACTCTGAAAATAGCAATAAATGATACAGTTAAAAGAACGTAATTGTTATTTTGAGCAAATCAGAATAACGAGTGTGTCTGCATTGCCAAGATAGCAATGAACATCTGACTGTTGATGTCTGTCTTGGGAGTTTTGCAGTCAGTTACTCACCTGTGTTGACCGTTGCCAAAATAGTAATACACCAAAATTGTGTATAATATGTGTAGTTATTTATTATTGCATGCTCTGGCTTGCAGGTAATATTTTCCTTTGTCCTCTACAAAAAGAAGCTTCACTCCGAAGTCTTAACAATAAGAGACTCTGAAAATGTAAATGAATTATGCAGTTGAAGGAGTTTCATTTTTATTCTGAGCAAATCTCTAAAACACACAAAAATCAAACCTGCTGGTCTAAATTCGTACTGAACTCCTTTACAGTTGCAGTTTTCTTGCCTTCACTTTTTATGACTATGTGTCCTATTTTAGTTTAGATCTTAAGGCGAGCCTTCAATTACTCAACACCCAGCTTGATTTAGAGCGTGTCAGTGTGTCTTTGCTATTGTAACAACAGGAAAAGTACACATTGTGTGCATCGAAATGTGCAAAAGGCATTTACTAATTAGATGAATTAATCATGGGTGTCTTTTGGATGTAATGTGAAACAGACTGATTAGTGTGTCATGTGCCATTCTCCTTTAAGAGCCAGGTGTGCTCTGATGGATTGGTAGTTAAACGGTGCAGTGCTTCTGCGCTTCTCAGCAGAGGAAACTGACCTGCTTGCTCAGCAATGTTATTTTATTTTGTATTCTGTTTACTTTCCATGTAAAAGTTGGCTTTGTGCACTGCTTCATGTCCTTGTGTGTATGGAAGGAGTGGGAGTGTACACATGGTGCGTCTGCATTGCCAAGATAGCAATGAACGTCTGACAGTTGACGTCTGTCTTGGTTGTTTTCAGTCAGTGGTGCGTCTGTGTTTTCCGCTGCCAAGGATCGCTGAAGTCGCAGAGCCTTTACAGTTAAACATGCTTGGAGGAGAACACTAAGCTAACACATGCCCACATTGACTAGGGTCATATAGTATAATAGGGAAGGGGGAAGGGCCATCCAACCAACCAAGCCAACCAAGACAACTGCACTCTCCAGAAATCGTGGCCACAGATGTTTCTGTTCTGATGTCTGTTTTTAAACACAGCTTCAGGTAGGTATCTGTTAGAGTGCGGTGATATCTGTGTGTGTGAGTGTGTAGGATAATGCAGTCAGACTCCAGACTCTAGAGAATCAGCCTGGTGCCACCAGTGTTTTCCAGTGGAATGCACAGGTCAGCTTTCAGAGGCCCTGCAGAGTGTCTGGAGGATCAAAGCCCAGAGTGGACAGAGATAACAAACCTCCACACTACTGCTGACCTGTCTTCTGTGTCTGCCAGCCTCTATCCTCCAAACAGCGATGACAGGCCTTTCTGTTCAGCTGCAGAAGGGAAAGTGCACACTCTGCGCACTTTTAAGAGTGATGGAGTGCTTTCACCGTTCTCGGCTGCTCGCTCTATCTGCAGGTCTTTTAACGGCCTCGCTCCGCTTTGAAGACGCATGTGAGAACAGATATAAATCTCAACTCTCCCTCCAAGACATCCTTTCTAAGAGCGGATCAGATGACGCCGGAGATTGCAGTCGCTTTGTGGAGATCACCTTAAACTTATTATTGAGTTATTAATCTTAAGCTAGGGTGGGTAGAGCGGTCAGAACCTTCAAGAACTCGCCAAAGCCTGAGTAGAACTGAAATAATGGCAGACTATTCAGCTGAATAGAAAATAAATGTGTTATTTCTTTTATTTTGGAATCATTTTGGTTAACTTTAACATGCTAAAGTGCCTCATTGTGATGAGATGTACTATGCAACTATGTACTATGAGTTACATGGTTCAGGAGCCGACCCAACAGAATAGACTAAAATAGACTATACTAAATTAAACCTCAGTGTTTCTCCTACATATACTTTGTAAGTTGCTCCAGAATGCATCATGAAATCACAGTTACAAAACTCTGTAGAGGGCTTTTAATTTAAAACAAGAGATGTAGGAAATGTTAGGGACAGTGAAAGGAGTGAAGAGACCAAGGTAGATTAAACTAATCAAGGTTACATTGGATAACCAAGCTTTACACTTGAAAAAAAACATCAACAATTCAGTTTGATTGCTTAATGCGTTTCACCATTTTGGCGGTACTCCATCACATTAAAGCCTTATTGGAAAAAGCTGTATTTTGCTGAACAAACAAATGCTGAGGATGAATTACCTCAGCTGATTATACTACTATACTAGTCCTGTACAGCTCAAATCTTTCAGCTGGAAAATAGACACTTTTAAATTGATGCCAAGCAATATAAGTGATGCAGAATGCTTTATTTCAATTAGAGCGTAAAAATGAACTTAAACCTGCCGTTTACCAGCTTTTCCTGTAGAATTAGGGAAAAGGGGGAAGAGTGTGGACCTGGTGAAGATAAATTCTACAGAAAACACTCTAATTGACAGAATAGAAAGAAGATTATTTGTTCTTATGAGTAGAGATGGGGCCGATCCGATACAATATCGGTATCGGAGCTGATATTGATGTAATTTAACGTGTCGGATATCGGGGGGAGCGAGGCCGATCTTCTTACTGATCCATATTCCAGTCCACAGCTTGAGCTGGACAGTAAACCCGCCATAACTTTAACACGAAACACATCACTGATCCGGATTCCAGTTCCACAGTTTACCCTGAACCTCCAGCAGCTTCAGTCTGCGGCTGACTGAGTAAACTTTCTTTTCAAAGGCTGTGTGGTCTGTTTCAGTCTCATTATATAACCTTAATCATAGTACTTAGAATAAACTAAAAGAGCCCTTTTATCTGTATTTGTATCGGTATCGGCTGTTTTAATATCAGTTTTATATCGGAATCGATTTGGAGCTGAAAGAAGTGGATCATCCCATCACTACTTATAAGTTTGCTTCAAGATAACTAAAAGCACTGACCTTAATATATATTCATTTACTCAGACATGCAATCATAAAAAAATGTGTTTTCTTTATTTAATAGAACCAGGTTCTCAGTTCTAATCTATGTAATTAAATAAAGCTTTTTTTATCCAGCAGCTACCTTGACATACTCAAAAAACACAACAAAACTACAACAATGGTACAAAGTTATGTTTAATTACTGTGTAAGCATTATGAAGTCAGGAAGGCTGAAGGTTTTTCAAAGCTTTTTAGGCTTTAAGACGCTCCAGACTGGAGGAGAAACCCATTCGTCTCCCTCAGGGCTTCTGGCACGGCCATCCATCCTCTAAATGGTTCTGCTTTGAGGCGGGCTGTGCTGGGAAGCTGTAGGCAGACTGGTCAGGATGAGGACGGTAAACAGGCAGGGTTTCAGCTCTCCTACCCTCCTGGGTGGGATGGTGTTTTTTGGCCTGTAGACTCTGACCCTGGATCTGCATGAGAGCTGAGAGCTGGTTGTCAAGCAATAGCTTGGACTAATAACGCTCAGCGCAAAAGAAAACAGCAGTAATTTTCTTAAGAGGAACAGCTAACCGCAGACCAGTGGTTGGTTTAGCTGATCTTCTGCCAGAATAGACAGATCAGAAAAGTCTGGCTAATGCCGCTGGCACCTTTAACTGTATGAGAACTGAAGCTAATGCCAGTCTGCCAACAGCTGATATTTACCAACAGGTTTAACTTAATGATGCCTAGAATAACTAGGGTTCAATTCCTGGTCTGGGTGACTACAGCTTTGGAAAAAATTAAGAGACCACTTCAGTTTCTGAATCAGTTTCTCTGATTTTGCTATTTTTATAGGTATATGTTTAAGTAAAATAAACATTACTGTTTTATTCTATAAACTACGGACACAATTTCTCCAAAATTCCGAATAAAAATATTGTCATTTAGAGCATTTATTTGCAGAACGTGAGAAATGGCTGAAATAACAAAAAAGATGAAGAGCTGTCAGACCCCAAAATAATGCAAAGAAAACAAGTTCATACTCATAAAGTTTTAAGAGTTCAGAAATCAATATTTGGTGGAATAACCCTGGTTTTTAATCACAGTTTTCATGCATCTTGGCATGTTCTCCTCCACCAGTCTTACACCCTGTTTTTGGATAACTTTATGCCACTCCTGGTGCAACAATTTAAATTCAAATTAATTGTGATCATCCATCTTCCTCTTGATTATATTCTTGATTATAAGGTTTTAAATTTGGTGAAATCAAAGAATCTCATATTTTTTAAGTGGTCACTTATTTTTTCCAGAGCTGTGTATTGCATTGCACCAATACGAGTCCTTGGGTGAGACTCCTAAGGCCATATTGGCCTTCCTCTGTAATACCAGTAACCTTGTAAGTTGCTCTAGATAAGGGCATCAGTTACAAGGTTGTTACTTGTTAATCTAGAAGTCAAGAATCCTGTAGGAGCCTTTAGTTTTGAGAATCTAGACTCCATGTTTCTTTCATATTTATTTAAAATATGCACTACAGCAAAATATGGGCTCAGACCAATTTGGACCCCTCAGCAACTGCAGTTACACGCTGCGTTGCCAAATAAGCTACTTAAACATTGACTGCTCAGTTATGTACTCTTTTAGCGAATAGCAACAAAATTATCCACTTTTTGTACAACCCTACATCGATGTCCCTTTCTCTCTATCTCTCTATCTTTCTATCTTTATTTTTTAACTTGTACAAATGTATATCTTTAATTAATTTTCATAACTTAAGTGCTAGGAACCTATTGTGTGTCTTTGCTATCAAAATGACAGGAAAAGCATACCTTGCGCAACTCGAAATGTGAACGTCTGACGGTTGTCTAGGTTTTATTCAGTTAGTGGCGCAACTGTGTTTTCCGTTGCTAAGATATTAATGCACAAGAAAGAAATTTACCTGAAAACACCTCACTTCCAGACCACCACGCCTATGGTTGTAGATGTATTTATAAGCTCAGTTGCTGAGCATCATGAAATGTTAATGTTATATTTTAATGTCTATTTTAAGTATCTGTATTTGTAGCATATTTTAAATAAACCATGGACACTTTGGTTTATATAGTAAAATATTATTTCAAAATCAAACTAAAGCATACCTATACATGGCCCAGTATGTGTTTGAGTTTGAATCCCTCTAGTCTAGACATTAGCAAAGGTCCAACGAGGCTCTTCCACAGAAGAGTTCACCCCGACCCCAATAGTCATGCTTCAGCTAACTCCCACTGCTGTAAAACACCCCTTTCTCCCAGTTAATCTTTAACCTGCACTATCACACAATGCGTATAATAAATAACCCAGCCCATTAACGACAGAGAGAGGGTCTCTCTCTTTCTGCTTCTTCCCTTTCATCTTATTTATCCTCTCTTCCTAACCACATGGGTCTGGTTTAAATTAGCTGCTCCTGTACTCTCTTATAGCTGAGTCTCAGAACCTGCCTGCGTCTGTCTGTGGGAACACCGGCTTTATCAAACGCCGTTCACACACTGCCCGACCGGACGGCAGGAGCTGGTTTAGAGGCGCAGTGATGTCACCAGCTGGGCGAGCATGTGCAACATTAGCAAAGCATGTGTGTGTGTGTGCAAGGCTTTTTTCTCGTCCTAAAGGGCTGTTTGTGTTTCCTAACTGCTGGGAAAACACTTCACGAAGTGATGTAATGAGAAAAAACAGGCTAATGTCCTTAAAATACGTCCATTAGCATGGAACTGTGAAGTTGTCCATCAGTGGAGATGTTGACAGATGGGATGGTCCATCCATTAGTGCTACCACTGCTGGTCTGTGGAGGTTCTCTGTAATGCAAACCTGAGGACAGCTTGTTCAAACAGCGTTGAGGTTTTTGAAGAGCATTGCCGGCCAATGTTGAAAGATAAGCCATTTGTCTTTCATGAAGACGTGTAGGCATGGAGACAAGACAATGCAGAAGCACTTTCTGCACAAATGACTAAGGCATGGCTGCTGAAGAAGGCCTGTTTCCTGCAGTCCTGAACTGTCCTCAAACTCCCCAAACTGTTGCATACCATAAAGATCCAGTATGATTGCAAGGTCGAATGGGATGGATTCTGGGGTTTCTTGGATAAAATGTAGACAAGGGATGGTTGGCAGGTACTGGGTGACACGATTCATATCAGATTGCAATAGAGGGCTTACGATTTAGTATATGACAATATAATGTGATACTGTAAGCAAACAGGAAAAACATCTGAATTAATAAATAGTTGACTTTTCATCCAGTCAGAACAGTGGAATCAAATGAAAGAGTACAACACTGCTGTCTGGTCGGGGGGATTTTAACAAAACACTATATAAACCACTTCTGACACCAATTTTTACATCTAAACTAATAAATAAAACTTAATTTTTAAAGTTTTTAATAATCGATACTGTATTGCAAAGCAAAATATTGTAATATTGTCCATCTTTAATCGTTACTGATGTTGTCTTACATCCCTTATCTTACATCCCTGTATTTCCAAACATTTGTGGATGAGGTGGGTGATCATCATTGAACATCCTGGCCTCACTAGAATCTAGTAGAAAATCCTATCTGGAGTAGGATAAACTTTTTTTAAATACCCCTGCTGCATCACAATAGTGTTGTACTGACACAACCTCATATCATGGCAGACCGTGCCTGTTTTTGGACTTGTTGTTGATAACAGTCTGGATGGTCCTTTTTGCTTTTATATATTGATCTGACCACAATATAATACACACATCCCAGATTCCTCTGAGCCCAGAGCTTTGAAGTTGAGTTAAAGTTGCTTCTGGACTGGATTGGTTAACATGAGTTTTCTTTTTTTGCAGAGTAAAGTTTTCTTTTTGGTGCATGAGGGTGACGTAAATGTGTGATAGAGTGTGAGAGAGTGGCCATGTGTGTGTGTGTGTCGTGACCCATGGCGTGAACACAACTGAGCAGGATCACAGGAAGAAATGTAATTAGTCCAGCTCGACCTTTCCTCTTCATCTTCTTCATCTGTTCCTTCTTCTTCTCCTTCTACTACTTCTTCTTCTCACTCACTCAACTCAGTTCAGTTCAGCTCCCACCCCCTCACTTTCTATCTCTTTCACTCACTCACTCTTTCACTCTCTCTCTCTCTCTCTCTCTTTAAAAGAGTGCGCACCCCCCCTTCACACAGCAAACCCTCAGGACCCAGTACCGTGATTTAAGGCGCTGAAAAGGGCTCAGGGCGGGAAAGGTGGGGGTTCTGAGGAGAGAGAGAGAGAGTGAAGAAGAAAAAAAAAGAGTCTTGAAGATGGACCCTCATCCCCGGAGCAGATGGGGAAAGTTTTTTTGTTGCGGCGTTTGCAGAGGCTGGCGGGGTGGCGATAGGCTAATTTGAGTGGCATAAAGCCGGCCCCCTTTCAAATGCAGAGCAGGACGCTTTGATGGGCCGGGGATGAAAGTGCGAGTGGAGGAGAGGCCGACGGAGGAGGGCGGAGGAGGTGGTGGGGCGGGGGGGGGGGTCGCTTCTTTGCTTCTTTGTTCCAGATGAGAAGGCATCTGCTGGGCTTTGCCCTCTTCTCCAGGACCAAGCCCTGAAACAATGACAGCCAGGGCCGGAGAGTGTCATCACAGCGCATGAAAAGGTTCCTGGCTGTACGGGAGAGTGTGTGTGTGTGTGTGTTAGAGTGTGTGTGTGTGTGTTTTTTGTACTAATACACACACACACTCTGTTAAAATCATGAGCTGAATGCTCCTCAGAGAGCGGCGGCACTGTTCTCCAGGGCGGGAGGCGGCTTGATTGATTTTTCCCCGTCGAGAAACAAATAAACTTGTTATTTGGGTGAGGGGAGAGCCATTGTGAGTGATCAGTCAGTAGGGATCTGAAGAGTGGGTCTGAGTGGGGGGTTTGTGGGGGTTTAAAGGGATGGAATGATGGAGGGGGGGGGGGTGGATTTGTGTGTATGTAATCAGGCCCTACGAGCACAGGCTGGGCCAGTGGGTAAACACAGGAGAATTTCATGGTGAGACAAGAGCGAGCTCCCGAAACAGAACCAACAAAAAGAGGAGAAGTAGAACTAATTGAAAGAAACGCAGCGCATTGCCTTTGATCTGCGAGAAGACTCCCCGATGTTAGCACTTTGAAGAGAGCGAGAGTGCGAGCGAGAGGGAGAGTTTGCAGCTTTTGTTCCCGAGCTAAGCTTTTTTGGACGCCAGAAAAGAAATCAGAGAAAAAGCAAATGAATACTGTTTAGATCTGAGAGTTTTCAGGTCATTTCTTATCGCAGATTTATCAAAAGCCCCTTTTGAGAAAGACCCGATGCTAATTGATGTTATTGCTTTCATGTATTAATTCTCTGTGTCGCCGATTTAACGATGAAACACTTCTTTTGCCTGCGTTAATTAATTAACTAACATTGTTCAGAGTAACATTGAGCAGCAACAAGAAAAGAAAACATTATTATTATCATTATTATGACTGATAAAACTGCTTAGTTGGTTCTGTAGAAATAGTACCGAGAGTCATATCGTATTAAAAGACCTTTAAACAGTTTTAATTTGAGTTTCTTTCGGTTGATTCTGAATAAAAGCAGTTACAAAGTTTATTTTCAGTCACTCATATAGTCATAGCATGATGTATTCATATTATGTGGTGTATCATATGTTACAGTGTTACAGCACCTTTGGTTTGTCCAGGAGAAAGAGGGGCGTATAACATTGTGGATGGATAAAATAAGTGTATGGGTGTGTGTAAAACACAGACAAGAGAAATTGCCATTTTAACCATTTACTGAAGCCACAACTCCAGATCCAGATCCAATACCTACAAATATACAAAGCGAGTTTCTTAAAAACACTCAAACTAAAAGCAAAAACTCAGGACGGCACCAAAGTAAAGAACATAACAAAACAAATGAAATTTGTCTCCAAAAACTTGAGTCTGTGTTGTAGCAAGGCAGTAGAGGTGGATCTTCTTTTACAATCTAATAAACATGGGTGCGAGTATTTTCAATGGCATATCCGTCACACCATAAACACTGGAAAGGGAAATACCATCATTGAAAAAAATGACATTAATTAAAAAAAAACATGATCTTAATTATTTTATCAAACGCTACAGTATATCATAGGATCTTTCAATACTCAGAGTGGTTTATTAGTATTTAGACATGTTGTATTGCCAGTTTCTGGTTTCCGTACTAATCTGTCCACCTTTACTGTCTCTTGTAGGTGATTTTTGCTCTGAATCAGACTCTGCTTCAGCAGGAGAGCCTGCGGGCCGGGAGTCTGCAGGTCCCCTACACCACCGAAGATCTCATCAAGCACTACAACTGTGGAGACCTCAACTCCATCATTTTCAACCACGACACTTCACAGGTAAATCACCAAAGATAATCTATAATTTGATCTATAATTAAAGTATAAAACTTATGTTAAGCTAGAGAACATTACAATGATCTGTGGGGTATTTTTGGGATTTTTTGGTATTTTTATTTAATGTGGATGTGGTTATGAGTTCAAAATGAGAAACTCATATATTATATAGATGTATTACACACAGAGTGATCTATTTTAAGCATTTATTTATTTTATTGTTGATGATTATGGTTTACAGCCAATGAAACCCCAAAAATCAGTGTTTTAGAAAATAGGAATATATAATAGAACAACTTGTACTTTTGGCAGTGTGAGAAGTGTACCAAGTCCTGCTGGAAAATGAAATCTGCATCTTCATAAAAGTTGTCAGCAGAGGGAAGAATGAAGTGCTGTAAGATTTTCTGTGAACTGTACACCAGCAGATGACATGTCTCTCCAAACCATCACTGATCATCAGTAAATTTTACGTTTCATTTGTAAATCAAGGGATCAGAGTCTGGAGGAAGAGTGGAGAGACACACAGTCCAAACTGATTGAGGTCTAGTGTGAAGTTTCCACCAATCAGTGATGGTTTGGAGAGACATGTCATCTGCTGGTGTTGATCCACTGTGTTTTATTATCAAGTCTAAAGTCAGTGCAGTTTTGTTTTCCCACAAAATCTTACAGCACTCCATGCTTCCCTCTGCTACTGACAACTTTTATAGAGATGCTGATTTCATTTTCCAGCAGGACTTGGCACACTGCCCACACTGATAAATAAAGTACCAATAAAGTATAAAGTACCAATTGGTGTTCTAATTGGTCTTCTAAAAATAATGCTTACTTATTATTTTATGATTACTGAAGGTCCCCAACTTCAACAACGTCACGCTGCCCCCCAGCGAGCAAATCACAGCCCAGGAGATCGACAGCTACTTCCGGCAGGAGCTCATCTACAAGCGCAACGAGAGGATGGGCAAGAGGGTCAAAGCTCTGATGGAGGAGCACCCCGACAAAAGCTTCTTTTTCGCCTTTGGAGCAGGTCAGTCATTCTTTCTTTAGATTTACAGTCAGTCTAAAGCACTTTTGATGCAGTCCTCACTCTAGACTCTCAATTGTAGCCAATATATTATTGAATTTCAAACATTTGTGAGAAGTATGGAGGTGTGTAGTGATGTAGTGACTCTGCAGAAAGTTGGTGAACTCTGTGCACTATGCTCGTCAGCATCCGCCGATATCACTCTGTTATTTTACACTGACAGAGCACAGAGTCGCTGTCGTTCCCAGTCTCTTCCACTGTGTTATAATATCACTGACAGTTGGCTGTGGAATATTTAGTAGTGAGTAGTGAAATTTCACGACTGGACTTGTTGTTGCACAGATGCTGCATCCTATCACTCTACCACAGTGCTGGAGTTCACTGAGCTCCTGAGAGCCAGAGACCCGTTCTTTCACTAATGTTTGTAGAAGCAGTCCCAGCATGCCTAGCTGCTGCTGTTTTTTATTATAAACCTGTGGCCATGGAAGTGACTGGATTAAAGCCTGAGTTCAATGATATGGGAATATGAGTGAATACTTTTGCCAATAGAGTGTATCCCTGTCTTGGTCTATAACAGTTTTAATATAACCTGTACAGCTCTGGAAAAAAAAACTAAGAGAACACTTTAGTTTCTGAATCAGAGCTCATTTATAGCATTTATTTGCAGAAAAGAGTTTTCAGACCTTTAAATAATGCTAAGAAAACAAGTTCATATTCATGAAGTTTTAAGAGTTCAGAGTTAATATTTGGTGGAATAACACTGGTTTTTAATCACAGTTTTTATGCATCTTGGCATCATGTTCTCCTCCACCAGTCTTACACACTGCTTTTGGGTAACTTTATGCCTTTACTCCTGGTGCAAAAATGTAAGCAGTTCAGTTTGGTTTGATGGCTTGTGATCATCCATCTTCCTCTTGATTATATTCCAGAGGTTTTCAATTTGGTAAAATCAAGGAAAAACATCATCATTAAGTGCTCTCTTATTTTCTATTTCATTTCAAACTATCTGTGTGAATTTTGAGAAGTTAGACCGAAACTTTAAGACTTTGCCAGTTGAACCCATTATGAGTTACAGAGCAGAGCCTCCTCTGGTTAAACTAATCCAGCTCGTGTAGTGCTTCAGCGTTCGGAGAGTTTCAGCCGCTGTGTTTTAAATTCGGTTTTAATGAAAGAGGAAACATATCAGAGGAAGTGAATTCAGCGTGGAATTGGCTCTGCCCCGAGCTCTTGTGGTGCACGCTTTTTTAAGATGTGCTACAGCAGCACCTGTGATTTAATACATCAAAAGAAACATCCACCTGCGGATTTTAAGTGTTACAGGGTGTTCCTGAGAAAATAACTCTCAGCCCCAACGCAAACACTGCTGCTGAAACAGCCTCCTGCGGTCACGTCACACAGATTAACTGAGATTATGTGGTGGCTGGGCTGGATCCGTCTGTATTTGCTTCCCTTCAGGGACACTTTACAGTAGAAACATTCTGTGAAGAAAGAGTGAGAAGCACTTCAATCCTCTGCTTTTTTCAATTCTTGAACACTTTCCTTACATTTAAAAGTAAAGTAACAATGTGTAAATACATTCTGTTTGACAATATTAATATTATTTTTGACATTTCCTGTTGATGTGTGCTGCACTCCAAAGCTCAGTCTGTGGTCGACGTAGTTTCGGTCCTATAAAGACTGTAGAGCTCTGTGTTGGTAAGAACGTATACTAT
Organism: Astyanax mexicanus; assembly: GCF_023375975.1. Classification (NCBI taxonomy): domain Eukaryota; kingdom Metazoa; phylum Chordata; class Actinopteri; order Characiformes; family Acestrorhamphidae; genus Astyanax; species Astyanax mexicanus. Next base: position 9,463,809 of record NC_064408.1, read on the forward strand.
ACAATATATATCACAATGCTAGGCTTACGATTCAGTATATCAATATATCACAATATATTGCGATACTGTAAGCAAGGTAATACATTGCTATTGTTTAAACCGAACACACTATCATATTTATAGTATCTGAGTAAAGGAAATTTAACATTTTATCCAGTCAGAACTGTGATATCTGAAGACAAGTATACTATACTTTATCATTAAGTGCCATGTGTCTCTTACTTTTCTAATTTTTCATGGAAATCATTAGGGCTGGCCCGAATAGCGTTTTTTGAGCTCCGGATATTCGGCACTGATTCGAAGCGAATATTCGAATATTCGTTTTTTAAAAAAAGAGGTAAAAAAAAAAAAAAAGCAAATCACGGCCCCTTTAATCCACTGAAAAATGTTCAATTTGCTCTGACCGACGAGACATATTCACCCCGGATTTTTGGTGTTTTTATCCCGGATTTTTGTGTTTTCACCCCATATTTTTTCTGTGTTTTTAGCCCAGATTTCTTTGTGTTTTCATCCCGGAATTTCTGCTGCCCTACACAGCGGCTTATCCGCTGCGTAAGCAGGCTAGGAGGCTGCTGCTGCACGGTTTCTCCGCTGCGCAAGCCAGCCCAGTAAATTGCTGTTTGTGTTTTCACACTTAGGCTATTTGCTTAAAAAAACAAACAAAAAAACGTTTGTTCAGGAAGTATTTTATATTCTTAAACATTGTTAATTATATTAGAGGACAGTCATTGTAAACTGTACTTGGTCTATTTCGGTTAAAGGATTGTGCAGGGCATATTACTGATTTTGTATTTTTGCACTTGGGCTATAAGCTCAATATTAAATATTTCGTTTGTTTAGAAATTATTTTATATTTTAAACCATGTTAAATTATATTAGAGTAGAGGAAAGTCATTGTTAATGACGTTATTGTACTTGGTCTATTTCGGTTTAAGGATTGTGCAGGGCATAGCCGTATTACTGATTTTGTATTTTTGCACTTGGGCTATAAGCTCAATATTAAATATTTCGTTTGCTTAGAAATTATTTTATATTTTTAAACCATTTTAAATTATATTAGATAAGAGGAAATTCGTTCAGACATCATTTTTGTAGGCCAGGCTTTTGTAACCGATTTAGCCCCTACTGTTGCCACATTACCCCTTACGTTTTATTATATAAATCAGTTTCGAAGAGCCTGCATTTTTTTTATCATGTATAATAGAGGTCTGCGCGAGACTGATTTTTAAACCCACTCTTCCACGCTCCCGCGTTTCTGTCTCGTTACCGCTCCGCAAAAAAATTGCTTCTTTTAATCCCGCGCCCGCCCGCCACATACACATTTCTGCCACTCCCACCCCACGTTCCTAATATAAATTAAATAAACTACATTTAATGCTTGAAATTTACTTATATATTTATTAAAACAGCAGCGCTGAATAGTGCGGTCCCGTTCCTTACCCCAGTCCAAACACCATCGGTGTGTGCGTGTGTGTGTCGGTCCATCCTGCGCGTTGAGAGTTTTTTTTTAGGTTTTTTTTTTACAATTATTACAGTTTTCTTAACTATTTATTAATTTGCTCCCGCATCGTCTGGATTAAACTCCCGCTCCAGCCAATAACAGTTCAGTTCTGTCCCGCGCGCAAGATATTCTGACGGGACCCGCGAGAACAGAAGTGGTTAGAGTGAGGTGGAACTCTGGAAAGGAGAAAAAAAACGAATATCCGAATACCAAAATTAAAAACCGAATACCTACTCAACGAACGAATATCCGAATACCCGAATATTCGGGTCCAGCCCTAGAAATCATAAAATTATATAAAGAAAATAAGATTTAGAACAATCTCTGCTTTACAGATTTTGTTTCCAATATTTTAGAGCAACGAGTGTAGATCTGTTAAAACACTCAAATATGACCTAAAATAATAGTCATTACTCTGTATAAATTACTCGCTTGCTTAACTTATTCAGCTGAACATCGAAAGTAATTTTCACCATTTTTGCCCAAATATTTATGACAGCTGAAATTTTTTGGTGCATTGTTGTTTTTTGTTTTGTCATTTTGCGATTCGCTAGCACAGAAAATTGTGCACAAACGAGGGCATGGAAGGATACATCAGTTGCGCCCTCAAAAGCACTTCGAATGTCTAGAAAATCACTTCTGCTTTTCTAGATAGTATTCAAAGAGCATCTGTTATACAGTATATTATAAACCTTGTAACTCCAAAATGGCAACAATGCAGGAGAAGTGAAAGGCTTCATTATCTTTAAATAGAAGTAATTTTGGAGCAGTTCTATTGGCCCATTCATTGTGAAGTTTTGACACATTGCTAAAAAGAATCTGCTATTTTATTAAGAGCTGTTATTCTAAGCTGTTCTCACAATATTTTTATAGTTTATGGTGTGTTGCTGAAGTGAATGGGCAAAATAGTGCAGCACTTCGCATCAAGTTTCAGTTTCATTCTTGCTAGAATCACAGGAGCTATTACAGAATTCCAGCGCACTGTAAAAATGGCACATTATTCACCCAAAGACGCTGTGCTTTGCTTTATATTTTCCTTTAATGTTAATATACTCTTTATAATTTTATTCAGTGTATTACATACTTGTTGCACTGTACATGAGGTTCTATCCAGCACCTTTCTCCAGCTCCACATCATCTACAGTTCAGTGTGAGGTCACCTGTACATCATCGGTGGAGCCAGCATTAAATGAACTGAGCTCCAAATCTGATTATAGCTACTTAGAACAAATGACTTAAATTCTTTTCATTGTGAGCAGTGCACTCATGCAAGGAGGAGAGTGCTTAGCGCTGAGCGTTTGACGTTTGACTCAGAATATCTGAAACTCTGTGGCGGGCGAGGGACTAATAAGTGGCCTGGTGGCTCCCTGACCGGGTCCACCAGTGATCCAGGAAGAAAGCAGAGCACTTACAGGCTCCTGCAGTCTGTTTATTGCTGCATCGTCTGCTTCATTTGACGCCAGACTGGAAGCTGGAGGATTATAAAAGCCAGTGGACCCTCTGAACTTTGGAGAGTTCATATATATATATATATATATGTGGAGTGGAGAGGTGGAGTGTAGGAGTCAGTCCCTGAGAAAAGCCCTGCTGGAGGAGTGGATTAAATTTTACCTGGGGAGCTGGTGTGATTTAAGGGACTACTGACCTTAAAGATCCTTGATTTTTTAACTGAAGCCTGGTTTTTATAGTCTGGCACTAATAGTTGTGGGCAGTGACCTTCTGGAATTGGCTGGACCTGCAGCTCCCTCAGTGCCAGTAGCCCTGATCTAGTCCACCTCAGACTAATTAAATAACAAAACCTGCTAATGAGCTCAGCACAGGGCTTGTTATGCGGCTCGCTGCTAATGTTTGTTGTTATTAGCGAACAGAGGATTGCTGTCTGTGATTGTTATGCTTATTCTTTTGTTACTGGATGCTTTAAGTCTACGTTCACACAGCAGGTCAAAGTGGCCCAGATCTGATTTTCTGATTTTTTGTGTATTTTAAGCTGTTTACACAATAATTTTAATGAAATGCATGTCTGAGCAAAATAGTGCAGCGCTTCAAGTGAAGTTTCAGTTTCATTCTTGCCAGAATCACAGGAGCTATTCCTGCATTCCAGCACAGTGTAAAAACAGCATGTTATGTGCTTTGGTTTGCTCTTTATTTTGTTATATTCAGCCATTCCATTAGAAACACTGAGCGGTTGGAACTAGGGCTGCAACAATTAGTTGAAGTAAATGACAATGTTGATTATTTAAATTTGTCGACTACAAATTTCATTGTCCACAAATCGTTAATTTGTAACATTGCGCAAACACAACAGTTTACATATTTACTCACTAAATATCAGTACTTTCTGTTGTTAAACATTTAAACATAAAAAAAATCTTTTTTAAACATTTAAATGCCTTTTTAAACCTCATATTCAGCTGTTTCTATTGTTTTTAAATATGGAGGACATGGCAGAAATAATCGTTGACTAATCGACTAATCAAAAAAATAATCATCAGATTAGTCAACTACCAAAATGATCATTAGTTGCAGCACTAGAACATTGGAACCCAAGACTTTTAATGTCATTGAAACAGAGACATAATATAATTCCAAATATTTATTAGATCTGTTACCTTAATATTGCATCATTGAAACCCCTCACTCACTGCTGACGTCCATTTTTCCTTATTCTCAAGTTCATTTTTTCTTCTCCACAAGGCCTTTTTTCTTTCCCTTTGATGTAAAAATTTGCATAAGAGTCACATCGCATTTTCTGTGAATTGGATATAAATCAGATTTCAATAGCACATATTAAATATGAGTAAAAAATGAAAATGGAACTTTCAATGTGATTGTGCTGTTTACATAGTCACACACACATGTGTCAAATAAAATTTAGCAGTGTCAGGTATGCAGCAAGGAGATGCAGAGGGGGACACAAAAAAGTTATTTATTAAACAAAACAGAACAGAGGAGCTAGAACTTGTTGAAACAAAGAAAAAAGAAAATGCAACCTTAACAAACGAGAAAACACATACAAAAACCGACAAACTAACACTGAAGACACATGGAGAGGGTAATGAGGGGGCGGGGCTACAAAGGAAAGACAGGTTAAGCACTAAACAGGGCTCGAGACACGGAAGAAGACACAGCTGAGCACATGGAGGAGACAAACAAGCAGGAGGGCAGGAAAAACCCAGAGACAGACAGGAGAGACACAGAACAGGACAAGAACATGACAAGCAGTTTTCCCTTCTGTGTGTACGTAGCCAATCAAATAACACAATTGACCGACCAGTAGAATCCAGACAAAGTGCATTACACAGTCTCCTTTGGTGAAACTAATCCAGCTGAAATAGTGCTAAAACCACGGCCTCCCCCTCTGCTGCAGTCTGTAATGCAGCTGTAGTGTGTATTTTATGTAGGTGGGTGTAAAAAAGCTTTTAAAGTGTCTTAGTAGTTTTCCCAGTCCTCCAAAGCATGACTTCACTTCTACTGTTAACGATTGTGTGTAGAGAGTCTGCACACACACACACACACACACACACGCATGCAGTAAAATCTCCAGGTTTAGAGGAATGCCCTCTTCAGATGCCCTGAGAGAAAAATGAAGTCAGTGGATTATTTTTTTAGGGTTGCACACCTTGTAATGTTGCTGCAAATACTGTATAATCAGCCAGCGGAAGTGTGAACATGTGTTCTGTCCTACAGTTTAACTCTGGAAAAATCCACAGTACAATTTTTTAAGGATTTTGCTGGTCATTCCAAACACATTTCACACAGATATAATAATAATAATGTAATAAATATCTCTTTATATCATTATAGACTTATTATAGGGCATGCTTAAAACAGTTAATCAAATAAACATGCTTATTTTAACAGAAGACCTAGAATATGTATGTTCTTAATTGTCATGAATAGATGTAGACATACATGTTTAACCCCTTAAATCCTGTATGAAAGCCCACACTTCCAATTATGACACTGCAGTTTTGTTTTTTATTTTTGAAGTGAATTGAACCCTGTGGGACTCCACATATGTGAATATGATAAACTGAAAGGGTACAAACCGATTTCAGTTGTTTTTGTTTAAGAATTAATAGCTAAATAATAAATCTTATAAAATTTGCCTTTTTCTTAAGGCTGTTCACATCACTTAAATTTGTCTGAACAGTTCATTCTCCTAAACTCCTGCACTACAGAGCAGTGCTTCACGTGAAGTTTCAGTTTCATCTTGTCCAGCATCACAGGAGCTATCAAGGAGTTCCAGTGGCTGACAGCTGGGCTTATCACTGAGAATATGTTGGGGCTCACTGTAAAAAAAACAGTAGAATTACTATAGCCAGGAAACAGATCACAAAGCCAGTGTGTTTATGATTAAGGCCCAGAACACCAAAGCTTTAATAGGCCAGTGGCTGTTGTTGTCTACTGCCGCAGAATCTGCTGTTACCTGCTGATTATAAAAGCAAGGAAATCGTGTTCTTCTTGCACTATAAGTTGCACTTAAAATCATTTTATTTTATAATGCAGTGCACCTTATGTATGAATTTTACCTGTCAGGTATAAAGGAGCAGTAAAGTCACTCTTCTGAAGTACAGCATTATACAGAAGTTTCAGTAAAGTTTCTCCAGCACCAAGGCTGGAGCAGTATTAGCATTAGCCTCTAACCGCAGCACTAGCTCTTTCGACAGTACAGAGGTGAGTATATTGGACTGTAGCCTACGCATTTTTGTTAAAACCAGCTACGTGGGATTTACCGGAACACTCAGGGTTCCTTAGTGTAGCGCTATCGGCTATCGGGTGGCATTTACTAGCCCTAAGCACTGCTAACCACAGCTAGCATTGCAGCTAACTGCGCTAAAATATTGGAAATCTAAGCTTACTGATAATAATCGAAAGCACTTTACTCACCCAAATAAACAGTTTTCAGGAGAGGAACCTGTGTAGATTAACTTCCAGTGCTCATTTGAATTTAAAATAAAATGTTTTTTTTTTTAATTACAGTTTTGCTTTAGGAAGGAAAACATGGTGACACCTTTGTTCCTTACTATTGTCTCTTAAAATGCTCCTTTAAATCCAGTGCACCTTATGTATGAAAATAGACCAGAAAACAGATGTTCATTGACATGGTGCGCCTTATAGCTTGTAAAATACAGTATATAAAAAATAGACGCATTAAACACAAGACTCCAATGGCCAATGGGGTAGTATTTAAGTAAAACTTGAATAAAAAATTCCTGATATTTTTTAAATATCAGGAATATTTGAGTAAAATGGTATATATATATAATCATTAATCTGGTAGATACTTTCATGTTACATGAGATCAATGTCAGTTTTTCTTTGTATTAAGTAATTTTAAAATAAAAACTTTTATTTGATATTGCTCAAAAATAAAATAATATATGATACAGATGCTGAAACAATATATTGTGCAGCTCTGCTCTGCTCTGTCTCTGGGATTTCCCAGTTTTCAGAGTGCGGTCAGCCTGGCAGTCTGAGCATCTCCCCCCTGAAGCATCTGTTTATCTCTGCAGAAACACAAACGCTGATAAGATAAGCCCCCACTCCTCCAGAGGCCGGGCCGTGTTTACGGATGCCGGGTGGAAGACAGGGAGGAATGCTGTGGTGACGATGTAACCGAACACCATCACTGAGGGTGATCTGCCTCATTACTGAGCTCTGGCAGGAATCTGAGCGTGTTTCTGAAGCTCTGTGTACATAAGCAAACGCTGAGGAACTCCTGAGTGAACCTCGTCAGTGGAGATATTGTTAGCACCTCCTCAGTGAAGCCATTACGCCTCTTTGTCACATTACCTGGGCTGTTGACACTCAATGGGCAGAGATAAGGAGAATGGCATCCGTAAACATGATTGGATTTTAGGGACACACCCAGAGCGTATCTGTGAGGACACTGGCTCATTCATGTCCCTTTAGGAGTGAGGAGTAGACTGAGGTTCAGTGTATTTCTGTAGTAGCTGTGTAGAAATGTAGAAATTGGGAATGTGTTTAATGTTCCAGATGGTTCATTCAAAAGCTAAATCTGTGTCTGTTTGCTGTATAATGCTTACTGTATAGTGCACTGCAAAAAAACGATATTTTTTCAAGTAAAATTATCTTTTTTCAAGGTTATACATTTTTTTTATCTGTATTTTTGTCTTACTAAGTGTTGTTTTAGGAATAATGATCTTAGTCAGTTTAACTTCGATTTTTCACCTTATTAAAAATCACTTGACTTAAAATAAGCACAAAAAAATACCAGTTAAGTTATTCTGTCCAAATTTAACACAATTAAATAAAATCAAATGTGATTTTGGCTTGATTTAAGTCTTACTTTACACATTTTGAGACTTTTTACCATATGAAAGCTCTACAGATTGGCCAATAGAATTGTTGCACTACACAAAGCACTACAGCATTACCAGAGATAAAGTACAGCTTACTTTATCTCTGGGCTACAGTTTTTAAATTAATTTTACATTTTATCCTTTTTTTCTGTAATTATAATTATCTTTAATTAGTGAATATAATATAAATATAAAAGTGAGTATTTAAAATTCTCAATCCAGTTAAAATGTGAAGCAAAATGACAATAGATAAAATTGAAATCTTGAATGCTTCTAAATCACATATGTTAAATTTCTCAATTTTGCATTGTGATCAGAATTTCCATCTTATTTTCTTGTTTTAAGACATTTTATCTACTGAAAGTGTCCCAAGATTTCTTAAAATGTGTAAATCAATTCTAAAATGTTTACACAAGGATAAGAATAACTTGACTGGTGATTTTTTGTGCTTATTTCAAATTAGTTTATTTTAAGTTACAAGGTGAAAATTCTTAGTAAAACGAAATAAGATCAAAACATATTAAGAAAACAGTTATTAAATCATATAATATTACTTTCATAGTCTCGAAATGAGAAATATCAGTATCACTTTATTTGGTCCATTATATATGCCTCATATATGCTCAACTAATTGCATGTCTATTAAATGAACTTAATTCTTAAGTTGAGAGTAAATGATTGGACGTATTGAACGTAACTCTACATCCAGATTGAATCCAAACCCAATCTTAACATATTAAAACCAGGTTTAGAGTTAAGGGTTAGGGTTAGGTTTTAGAGATGATTCATGGTTAAGGTTAGACTTTTAGGTTTAGGTGCAAAAACTAAAAACTAAAAAATAAGTTAGAAATAAGTACATTTTTGCCTAATTTACGGTATGACTGGTAATTCAGCTGTTGTTAACCATTATAAGAAGCATTTAGTATATTTAAAGAGCTTTAAAGCAGAGCAGTGGTCAGTATCAGCTGGTTATCAGTGGTTTACTCAGTCTGACCTCTCTGTAGTGACTGTAGTTAAACTGGTGTGAGATTAGGACTGGGATTAGGAGTGATGGCGTGTGAATAGAGGTTAACCTGACCTGCCGATGACTCCGCACACAATCAGAGGTGAGCTATGAGGCCAGTTACCCTGCGGGTCAGATTTAGTGTGATTAGTGTGACAGTGTGATTTAGTAATTGACTGTGTGATTTAGTAAGAGTCTGATAAGCAGCCGCGGATAACAAGCTCCTAATTCAGCGCTGTCACGCCGGAATGTGTGCAGAGGAGAGTTTAGCGCCCTTCAGGACTCTGAGAAAAACACACGGGAGAGATGGAGGGAGCAGCTGAAGGAGAGATATAAAGAGGAGGGGATATTTAGAGAGGGGGAGGAGAGGGAAAATGACGGAGTGAGGAAATCGTAAAGTGGTTTGATGGTGTTTAAGCAGGCTGCACGCTTTCTCAGACTCAGTAGGCGACTGTGGAGCAGCCAGAGTGGCTCAACTTCCCTCTTTTCAGTCTTTTCCTATTCTTTTATATTAAACTACTGTCTTAAATAATGCTTTTAACTACAATTATTACATTTTTAATAGGAGCATACTAAAAATATATTAAAAAACATACAGTTATAGGTTTATTCATGTTCTGTTGAACTTTTATACTAAATATCGCTTTGAAATTAGGTTTATTTGTTATTTTAAACATTTACAGCTCAACACAAGACTGCATGAAGTGTGAATCTATAAATAGAGCAAAGAAACAGTACAGTAAATATGTAGAAAAGACAGGACAGACTCTCCGTAAACAGACTGGAGAGTGCAACATTAACATACAAGCACAAAACTGATGCTTTAGCAACTGTAATTCTCTTAAATGCGGTATAAATATATACTATTTCTTCTTTTTGAGTTATAGAAATATGTATTTATTGTAAAATAAAGATAAATAAGAAATTAACTAATTTTTAAAAACTTATATTTACTTGTTTTACGTGATCATACCTTATTAAAGTAAAAAGTAAAAATAAGTTAGTAACAAGTTAATTTTTGTCTAATTTAAGGCATGACAGATACTTCAGCTTTTGCCAGCTATTGTAAAAAGCATTATTAATTCTTATGACTTTTTTTGTATTTTTTATACTCTTTTTAACAATCTAAATGCAGTTAATTATATAAAAACAACTAGATTGAAACAACTATTAATAGAAGCAATATGTTTGCATGTGTGAGAAAGCAAGAGAGAGAGAGAGAGAGAAGTGGGGAATGAATATATTTAAAACATATTTCAATATAAATGAACTTCTGATAAAAGTGAACATGGCTAAATACTAAGAATGCACCAATATAAGTGGTGCCGATATCCAATTATTACACAAGTTTTTACTTTAAAATTTACAGGATAAATTAAACAATGGTTCAGTCAGTAATATATATTAGATCTGTAATAAATCAGTTTATTTTAAAGTGTTGACCAGTTGTAGAAGCAATGGCGCTTGGTTCTTTTCTGGCATACAATACAATAAATACGTCAGAAAGTGTCACTCAATTAAAAAAATTGGCCAGATCTAGACACTCCAAATACTGCTGGAAAAGCTGTTAAAAATACGAAACAAAACGCTAATTATTTATCAGTCTTTGTAAAAATGGTGCTTTATGGCAGGGTGTTGAGGTTAAAATGGGAAAAATGCTTTTAAAATACATTTTAAAAAGTAAAGTGTTAAATTTTCCACGGTTAATCATGTGCATAAACTCTTTAACACTAACATCGCTAATCACGATTACCACTAACACTGTTCTATACTATATATCATATAACTACAACTATGGTAGGTGTCCCCGCTCTGGCTTCAGTAGCTGCCGTATGGCTGTGTGTATCTTTATATGGTGGCTGGTGGGCATGCCTGCACGGAGGGCATCTGTGTGTGTTGGTGTTTATGTGTGTGAGATGTGGCGGTAGCAGCAGAGCTTCACAGTCTGCTGAGCTCAGTGGCTACAGGAAGTGTGTGAGTGAAAACAGAGACAGGGCTAATAGGGCAGTCCCTGCCTGCTGCTCCAAAGGCCTAACAAGGGCTACGTTTCATGCTCTCCTCCAGTGGGGATTTCTTTACAAGGCTTTGGGTAGAGAGAGGTGAGGGAAAGTGATCTCCTCCCACTTGCCCTGAAGCATAGCATCCTGATTCAGCCCTGCTCCTTTACACTCTCTCTCTCTTTCACAGTGCTGAGAAATATGCACTAACATTCACTATACCAGCTCACCGCTTCAGTTTACAAGCACTGATTACAGTACAGGGATGTGCACAGGTACTGAAATACGTCCTGAACCATTCAGCTGCAATACTAAAAACTAGTGGAAGCTGATATGGCCTAATTTGATTAGTTGAGTCGACCAAGTCGATTAGTTGAGTTGACCAAGTCAGTTAGTTGAGTTAGACAATTTGATAAGTTGAGTCGACCATGTTAATTAGTTGAGTTAACCAAGTGAGTTAGTTGAGTTGATCTATTTGATTAGTTTAGTCAACTGAGTTGATTAGTTGAGTCAACCGAGTTGATTAGTTGAGTTGGTCAGTTTCACTAGTTAAGTCGATCGAGTTAAATATTTGAGTTGACCAAGTCAATTAGTTGAGTCAGTCAGTTTGATTAATTGAGCCGACCGAGTTGATTTGTTGAAGTAACCAAGTCAGTTAATTGATTTGGTCAATTTGATTAGTTGAGTCGACCAAGTGGATTAGTTGAGTTGACCAAGTCAGTTAGTTAAGTTGGTCCTTTTGATTAGTTGAGTCGAACAAGTTGATTAAATCAGTTGGTCTGTTAGATTAGCTGAGTCAACCGAGTCAATTAGTTGAGTTGACCAAGTCAGTTAGTTAAGTTGGTCAGTTTGATTAGTTGAGGTGACCGAGCTGATTAGTTGAGTTGGTCAATTTGATTGGTTGAGTCAGCCGAGTTAATTAGTTCAGTTGACCATGTCTGTTAGTTGAGTTGATCCATTTGATTAGTTGAGTCACCCGTGTTGATTAGTTGAACTGACTGAGGTTGAGTTGATCCGTTTGATTAGTTGAGTTGATCAAGTCAGTTAGTTGAGTTGCTCCGTTTAATTAGTTGAGTCAACTGAGTTGATTGGTTGAATTGGTCAGTTTGATTAGCTGAGTCGTCCGAGTTGACTAGTTGAACTGACAGAGTCAGATAGTTGAGATGGTCTGTTTGATTAGTTGAGGTGACCGAGTTGATTAGTTGAGTCGACCCAATTAATTAATTGAGTTGGTCAATTTGATTAGTTAAGTCTACAGAATTGATTAGTTGAGTTAATTGTTTGAGTCGACCTTTGTTAAATTACTTTTTAAAATAACTATTTCAAATAGTTAGAAATGAGTTGAATAACCCTGTAACATTTAGGAATATTCACACAAAATTGAGACATCGCATCTTTGACTAGATTTATCCTGTTAAGTTCCAGGCAGCTCACATCCACAGCACTTTTTATATATCAGAGAAATTTGACAACCAGATTTGACAGTTAACAATTTTCAGCGAACGATCAACTCATCCAGTAAAGCATTTTTAACTAAAACTACTGCAGTCTGTTCAATCTTCAGCTCATGTAAAATGATTTTGGCTATTTTTACTTATTGGAATGTCTAGCAGCTTCAGTGCCAAACTCTTTATATCAGCTGAACTCCGTCCAGTATCTGCGGAAGCACACTGACACGCTCAGGCGGCTCGCGGCTCTGCCTCGTCCAATCTGCTCAGCTCACAGTCTGCACATAATCTCATACAGTATTCATACCGGCTCTGAACTCCAGCCAGAGTCTCATCTCACACATTATCTGATCGCCAGTCGCAATTAAAGATACATATTTGACACAGAGAGAGAAGACGAGCACATGAGGGAACGTAAGCAGAGCCTCGGACTTTTTACTCCAGTGTAAATAATGGGAATTGTGGTCGTATGAATATGGAATTTGTTGGGTATTTGGAGCTATTTGTGCATTGGAATTTCTCTCATGATGCATTCTGAAGATAGTCAGCACAACCCGAAAACCAATGCGGTTGTTTTCTCTGCTGCTTTTTATTCCACTCTCTCTCTTTCTGTCTGTCTCTCTATCTGTCTGTCTGTCTATCTGTCACACACAAACATGCATATAAAGATCTTACCATTCACTTGAAGCAGTCCGCAGTGTCACCCGAATGTGCATGAAGTAGTATCTCAGTTACTCAGCTTGTGGCCAAACCTTGGAGAACTGCAGTAGTGTGAGCTGGTTTAAACAGGATTTTTAATGTGACAGTTAATGTGAATGGTAGAATGATAGGAGAATATTGGTGTTAAAAATATGCAATATTGCTCTTTGTATTATAAGTGTCACAACTGTAGCATAAACGTGGGCAGTTTAACCAATCACACCATCTCTTTTGTACTGCTTTTGTTATGTGTGAGTGTGCATCCTTACCTGGCACGTATAAGAGTTTATGAAAGATTTGATTAATGAAGACTAGGGCTGGATCTAATGGTTGTTCTGTCTCAGTTAATGAAACAATGATTTTTTGATTAGTTTAATTTACTAAGTCGATTAATTGTATCAGTTGAGTTGGTTAATTGAGTCTACTTACTTGATTAGTTGAGTTGAGCAGTTTGATTAGTTGAGTCGACCGAGTTAAATATTATAGTTGACCGAATGGATTAGTTGAGTCAACCATGTCGATTTGTTGGATCGTGCAAGTTGATTAGTTGAGTCGACCATGTTGATTAGTTTAGTCATCCAAGTCGATTAGTTGAATCTACTGAGTCAATTGATTGAGTTGATCAAGTTGGTTAGTTGAGTCAACTGAGTTAATTAGTTGAGTTGACCAAGATGATTAACTGAGTCAACCACGTCAATTTTTTTTAGTCGATTGAGTCGATTAGTTGAGTTGCCTGCGTCGATTAGTTGAGTCTACTGTGTTGATTAGTTGAGTTGACCAAGTCGGTTAGTTGAGTTGACCAGTTTGATTAGTTGAGTCAAATTAGTTGATTAATTGAGTTGACCAAGACGTTTAGTTGAGTCAACCAAGTCGTTTTTTTGATTGAGTCGACTGAGACGGTTAGTTGAGTTGTCTGTGTCGAAATATTCCTACACTTAGATATCCACCATCCAGTTTTATTAGCCGCAACTTAATATTTAGCAAACTTTATGTGGGTTCACCCCAGTTCTAGTCAAGACATGAATCAACTCAACTAACATTCACCCAAGTCTCCAGTAGCAAAATGAATTGAGACCAACTTTCAGAATTTTTTTTACTGGAATCATGATGCTCATTATTATTAATTAAAACAAGTGTGTTAATACTCATTTAAATGTATAGTCATGTGACTCTTTAGCCCTGTACAGTCTGCACCTGGAAATTTGACCAGCTTGTACAAAGTGGCACAACTTTACTGTGGGCTGTATAAACTATTAGTAACAGTTAAATCCAGTTACATCTTTTTAAGCAGTCATTCTTTTGTTCTTAGCTTCCTAGACCTGCGTAGCTGTTTATCTTCACCCTGTACTTTAGATGTAATTTATTAGATAATAATTACAGGCCTCTTGCCCTTTTATGAAGGACACACTGGTTGATTGTTTAGATAACTTGAGAAATGGTGTCATATACATACATACGTACATGCTCACACATACATATACAAATACATCCTGCAGCATGTATAAACTTCATCTCTGAGCTGACAATGCTCTCATTCATGCCTCCTCAGTGTTACCCACTAAAACTATTTTAGCCTTTTTTAATTTACATGCGCTTTGATGGCTGAGAAATGGTAGTGTGTGAGGAACATGTGGAAGCGTTTAAAGGCCTGGCGCAGATCACAGTAACTCAATACAGGTACCTGCGCAGATACTCACATTCATTTGAGTTGCGCCGCGGCTCGGTTCCGTTTAATTTCTCGTTTTCTCTCCAACACGATCTGTTTACATATTACCGAGTCCTGCTATTCGGGGCTGCTCTCGGCACGCTCGTACGCGAGCGTAGCTCCGCAGCTGTTCGCTCCATCACAGACTGCTTAGTCGAAACCGCAAATTCAAATATTTGCGGGCGTGTAATTGCGACTTCAGTTGTAAGCCCCAGTGTTTACGTTTGGATGTTTTATTCTCTTCACACACAATTAAATTCCCTTTGGTATCTCGGCTCAAAGGACGCGCTAAGCTGGAGGTTTGGTTAGCTCTGGCAGGGGTGCTGGCTGAAGGCTTTCTGCAGTGTACAGGAGTTTGACATGTCGGTGGGTGGGTTTGGTGGGTTACAGCAGCAGAAAGAGACTCTACTGATTGGGTCCAGCGTTTGATGGTGGTCTCGTTTGATACTCGAGTACTCCTGCAATTACCTGGCCTGAGAAAACAGGGGGACACCTGGCTTATAATAATGTGTAATAATGTTTTAATACAGACTGGGGGAAGATTTTGATAACTTATAGTGTAGGGCTGCAACAATTAGTCGATATAATCGAAAATGTAGATTATTTAAATTTGTCGACCACAAATTTCATTGTCGACTAATCGTTATTAGTAAAATTACTGCATTACATATGCAGACATTCAAATATTTAAATGCCATTTAAATCTCCTGTTCTGCTGTTTCTATCATTTTTAGTGATGGCAGAAATAATCGTTGACTAATCGACTAATAAAAAAATAAATAAATAAATAAATCGTCAGATTAGTCGACTACCAAAATAATCATTAGTTGCAGCCCTATTATAGTCTTAAACACGATTTAAGGTACCACTTTAAAATAAGGCACCTTTATAATAGGTTTATAAATAGTCTATTATTGGTTATAAATTAAGTTATACATTTAGTTTACAAGGTGCACTATTAGTGAACATCTATTTTCTGGTCTATTTTCATACATAAGTTGCACCGAATCATAAAGCACATTAAGCAACACTATTAAGAATGCCTACATTGAGTGAGCAAGTGAGCATGGGTGTCGCCATGTTTCTCTTCTAATGGGGAAGCCGAGGAAGCGCTTAAGTAAGCAAAACTGTAATTCTTAAAAAAAACACTTTCTTACAAAGTTAATCGAGTGCTGGATCTTAATCTACACAGATTTCTCTCCTGAAAACTGTTTATTTGGGTGATTAAAGTGCTTTTGTTTATTTACAGTAAGCTTAGATTTCCAATAATTTGTATAAAGGTGAGTTTTTAGTACAGTTTCTCCAGCACTAAGGCTGGGTACAGCAGCATTAGCATTAGCCGCTAATCCCAGCTTTAGCGGGACGTAAATGCCGATTGATAACATTGATGCAGGACCACCTGGTTCTGTAACAGTTTTTTTCCCCCAAGCTATTAGACTGTTAAACTCCTAAAACCTTGGTCAATTTAAGGAAACTCTGACTGAGTATTAGTTATTTACTTTTTTTTACACTCTACATATTCCTAACTGCACAAGTCACTTTATTTATAGATATTTATGATTCTTTCATAGAGGTGTGTATATTTTTGAAGATGTACATTGTGTATCTATGTGATATATCTATACTTAATATTTATGCTGCTAAATTTACATATATTTTTGTATTCGTACTTACACGCTATATTTATTCTTTTTCTCTGTATTTTTGAGAGTCAATGCAACGAAATTTCATTCTGGGTACAGGAGTGTTTTAAGAATGAAAATAAATAAAGTCTAAGTCTATAGCGCTAGACTGCAGCTAGTTTCAGCTAGCGGTTCATCACACGTAGCTTGTTTTAACATGGTAAACACGCAGACTACAGTCCAATATACTAATCTCTGCACAGTGAAAGAGCTAGCGCTGCAATTAGCGGCTCATGCTAATGCTGGTGCACCCAGCCTTAGTGCTGGAGAAACTTCAGTGAAAATGTACTCTTACAACGCTCTACAATTTAACGATTGGGCATATAGTTAAAAATGAGAAAAGTATATATTTTATAACAAGGCTATGTGTCCCTTTTATATATTAAAATACCAGGGTAAGAAAATGAGCCCAAAATGATTCTTTTCTCAGCATTTGACCTCATAAAACAATGCTCTATAACTGCTTTGCTCAAGCTTGTCACATAAACCTGGTACAGATGTCAAAACAACTGTTTTACACACACACATGCTCACACACACACACACACACACTGGCTTTGCATTTAGAGTAGTCCTAAAACTCATCAGACGCACCAGTGACCCAAAATGGACGTTAAAGCGAAGTGGTCCGGGGCAGCGCTGCACTGCGCTGCAGCGATCGGGCTCTTTACGAGGGGAGGTGTTTTGTGTCGCTGTGATTTATCGCTGTGTGAATGACTGTGAAACCGTTTATGAGCGCGGCGTACAGACAGCCGTAGCCTGGAAACACTCCCACCACTGACGGCAACAAGGTGCAACATGGCGCCGATGGGGTGCCAGTAGGGTGCCAACAGGGTCACGGTTTCTCTGTCTTTTACTGGCCTCGGGTATCTGTGTCTGAACATGTACAATTCTGGGCTCGGTATATAGATGTGATGCATTCAGTACTAGAGGAGGGAATCACAGGGCATCTAATGATATGATATTGTCACAATACTTTTTCCACGATAAAGATATCAAGTAAGTCAAATTGGGGGAGTTTAGAACGTGGGACAATATATCAATATTGTGAGCAATTTGTGGTATAAAATATGGATAATTTATTTAAACACAGAATTTTAATTCTCCTAATTTGACTTACTTGATATCATTATCAAGGGAAATTGTATTGTGATAATATCATATATATATATATATATATATATATATATATATATATATATATATATATATAGTAGGGGTGGGCGATATGGCTCTAAAAAAAATCACAATATTTCATGGTATTTTCACGATAACGATACTTTCAGCGATATTACAAAACACTGAATTAGAAAAATTATTTTGAATTTTATTATTGCATGCAATAAGATATGGCTAACTAATATATTTAAAAAAATAAATTATCAGATTTGTACAGAAGTCAATGATCCAGAAAGTCATGATTCTAAAAATGCACTCCATATATCTCCATATATTCAGGATTAAAGTAAAATAAATGATACTGGACAGATATAATCTGTCTCTAGTAGATATATAATGGGAAATGAGAACAGTGTGAATTTTTCTTTAGCTAAAAGAAGTGGGTGATATGGCACGATATTTCAGGGTGTAATATCGTTCACGATATTCAAAATTTTTGGCGATACTATCAGGTACGATACGATATGGCACATATATACATTGCCCTTTAAACGTATTGGAACATTAATTAAGTTTCAGATTTTAGTCCAACCATTTGGAATGTCCTAAAGAAGAAAGTCGTCACTGGTGTACTACATAACAGATGATGAACAGGAGGAAGACCAAAGAAAACCAACTTTATCTGTTCTGATACCTTTAATCAAAAGAACAATGTATGGGTTCAGGCAGAAGGTGCTGAATCTTCTGAACTGTGTATCAGATCCAGATGTAAATACCTGGAAATAAAAGCTGAAATGTTGATCTTTTATCTCATATTCATCTTTTAAGGTAAAAGCCAAATGTTTCAAGTCTACAACAGAAATAAATGGTTTTCTTGTTCCAATACTTTTGGAGGACTATATATATATGTATATTAACAACTCATTCTGTGTGATAATATTGGAGCTGTATGGGATGGATTATTATGGGATGGACTCCATTAGGAACCTCTGCAACTCCATTACACACTACTTCTGTATGTAACAATAGTTCACCACTTTGATTGGTCCTCCAGTGAGGGCTACAGCATTTATTCACCCACATCACAGATCTTGCGTACACCTCCTCTGCATCATGGTACTATACTATATTAACAGTGAAACTATGCAGAGCTAGCATGCCCCAACATCCCCTTTGATAAATGGAATGAGCTGAACCCAGTTCAGCTATGCACTTTGACCCCTGCGCCACCCGTAACTGTGGCTGCACGCACCTGGAACAGGGTTTTATATTTTTGCCTGTGGCCAACTTCCACTGTGCTGCCGAATAGCTGAGCCCCTATGAAAGAGGGGAAGAATTGCATATCTAGTTATTAGTGGCCCACTGTTGATTCGGGGGAAGAAGAATGATCCTGCAGATCCTTTTAAGTCTCCAGCCACTGGGGGCTGAATAGCTGCGAGGGGAAAGCAGTGTGATAACACCACCCCTGTGATTTATACCTCCCTGCTCCTGAAGCTGTTTATGACCTGTTTACATGGCAGAGACCTTTTCACCCCTTTCTTTCCCTCCCGCCAGCAGTTTGGTCCAGAGGAGAGGCTCGGGTTACATTCATAATGCTGGAGAAACAAGTTTGGGGGTCATTAGATGACTGTATGAGGAGTGGGTGATACACTGTAAAATCAAGCTGTTTACATTGCTTTAAACAAGGAATCAGGTAAAGTGGATTAGATTGTGTTTATTGTTGTAACCAATGCTTTTTAGTCTAGTTAATTACACTTTTGCACAATTTAATTAGCTTAAAAAACTGTATACAGTGATTATTTATTTATTCAGATGCTTTTTTGTCATAGGACAGAGTAATTAAAATCACTATTTTAGACAACAAATTATAATTTCAGGTGAAATATACTGTGTAGGTTAGTTCTGTCACGATAATTACATTATCGACTTATCATACAATAAATGGACATGCTCTCAACAATTTTTGATAATCGTGATATTGTCTATTGTGTTCATTTGTAAGTTTGTTAATATATGCAATAGTGATGAGCATTTTATCCAGTCATGCAAAAACAAACTAATGCTTCAATAAAAAAAAATAAATAAAAAAAAGTAGATGTTCCCCAAACTAGGTTGCACAAACTTTGTTGGTTTAAATTTTTTATTTGTCATGCTTTTCCTTTATAGTTATGTTAGTGGTAACTTGCTCTTACAGCCTTGAACACTGAGGCCAGCTAGTATAAACTAGTCAACTAGTATAAAAGATATACATGTATACCTAAGAGAAGGTAGCCTTTGAAAGAACGACTGCTATATTTTTCTCACTACTGCACTTAAAATCCTTTCATTTTCCCCCGAAATCACCAGTGTGCCTTTTAATCCGTTGTGAATTTTTTCGCAGTCAGGTCTTAAGGAGCAATAAAGACACCCCTGCTGAAGTGCAGTGTTAAAAAAGGAGTTTCAGTTTAGTTGTCCAGTAGTGTTAGCATTACTATCCACACTAAGCGCTAGCTCTTTGGCTGTCCAAAGATGAGTATTATTGCCCTGTAGTTTGCTGCTAACCCTGGCTAGCACTGCTGGAGCAGCAATAGCATTACCCACTAGCAGTTAGCCGCTAATGCTTCAGCTTCAGTAGAAATCAGGGAATCTAAGCTTACTGTTAATAAACGAAAGCGCTTTAATTACCCAAATAAAAAAAATGTTTACTTAGCTTAGCTTTACAGGTCTGTAGCAGGTGACACCTGCTACATTAAAAGAAAAAAATGGCAACACCTCTGTTTCTTACTAGTGTTGCATAAAATGTCAAATGCGCCTTATAATCTGGTGTGCCTTATGTATAAAATAGACCAGAAAATAGACGTTTATTGATAATGCGCCTAATAGCCCTGTGTACCTTATAGTGTGAAAAATACGGTACACACCAATAGTTACAGAAAGCGTAGTTGCTCTTTTTTAATGATGTAAGTTAGGGTTTACTAATCGCTTAGACATTTAATGACGAAGCATTAACAGATGCTACCTTTTCTTTTCTGTTGGCAAAATTCTACATCAGTGTATGAGAGGTTGTTGTGGCCAACATAGGATCACTCATAGGTAACTTGCTCTTACAGCCTTGAACACTGAGAGCTGGCAGTCAACCATTACAACAAAAGGCAGACCCTATGGGGAAATGACTACACATTGACGATGAGTATCAGTGACTAGAAGACATGCCACGCTCAATATGCAAATTGATGCTTCCAGGAGCCAATAGGAATAGAGTGTGAAAGTTTTAATCTTCAAAGTTTGAAGGGTTTAACCTAAAGATCACTGTATTATTGAATAAGAATGACAGCTATTAGATGTTACAGAGTAACAGAAAAGGCTGACAATAACGTAAATGTTTTTAGATTGATTTGAATAGTTTGATGGTAAACATTGTATGAGATAAATACAGTGTGTCAATCCAATTTATTTTTTAGTTAACCTCCATTACTGAGAGCAAAAACAGCCTTTTTTGCTGTTTGATCTAGTCGTCTCCAGTAATAATAAGATTTATATTCAAGTTCTGTTACAAATTATCTTTTAATTCGCCATATCAGGCTTCTACAGAAAATTGCTTTATTATTATGCTTGTGTTTGCTCAGAATATATAGCTTTTATATGATAGTAGCTCTTATTTTTGAATATGTAAAACAAGGATAAAGCCAGGAGTCTGAATGTATTGCTGGTGGGCTGTTAGGCAGGGTTAATAATGGAGGTTTCTGAGGGCAGATTTGTACTTTTGTACAAAAACAAAAGTAAAACAGACCAGTCTGGATGCAGAACAGTCACGTCCTAATGAGAAAAGTATGTTCTCTTGGAAAGTTGGAAGCAGATAGCAGCGTAGAGTGTGGCCATAACAATCTTCTGTATTGTTTTGCTTTATAATTTGCACTGTTTACAGCCTGCATGGATAGTTTTTCCCCAAACTTCACCTCTGATACAGTTGATCATTGGACTTGTACTTGTACTTGTTGGGCCATGGAGCCGTCTGTAGATCTACCAGGTCATTCTAGAGGCAAGCATGATTTTTTACATAGTAAATTTAATTAATTGAAGACTACATTAAAGCTAAACAGCAGGGGTGGCCAATAGGCCAGATGTGGCCCTTAAGCATAAAACATCTGGCCTGTAAGGTTGTTTGAACTATAATGAAAGATAATAAAATAATAAAATGTTTCTCTGGTGAGCTTTTGTTTACATTCCTCCCCTGTCTCTCTCTGTCGCGCTCGGCGTGACTTTAGTTTCTGCATGTTCTCGTTTTTCCGCCTGTTCTTGAGCTCCCTATATCCTTATAAGGACGGTTTTTCCTGGCTGTGTCTCAATTCACTAGCCGGAGCAGCAGTAGTGTATTGGACCTTGACCCTGATGACGCAGATTTGATCCCGCGTGAGGAGCGTTTGAGATGCTTTAAGATCAACTGTTCTGCAATTGGGTTCAACAACCCTCTGGGCTGGAGAGCTACTAGTCTGTAGCATCTCGTTTTTATGGATGCATCAAATATTTTGCAACCAAAAAACAAAAAAAATGCCTATCAGTGACATTTTCTATTAAAGGAAGACAAAAATATATTAAGTGTGACAAGTAAAAGTACTTACAACAGTAAAAAATATTGTTATATGGTTAACTAATGTCTAAACTAATGATTAATTGCCACTAGTTAAGAAATTAATCGACAGTATAACATTTTAACGCTTGAGAATTTTGTAAGTACCGTAATAATGAATAAAAGACATTATTTAAAAAATCGAATGATTAATAATGTCTTAATATGCGTGTGTAAATTATTGTATTAACTGTAAAGTGTTACCATATGTATGTAACAATTGCAGAAAATAGCATTTGTTCTTTGGAAATACATTTTTTTTTTAATGTTTGTATAAATTGCTATATACTCTAATATTACTGTTTTATTGCATAATTAAATATTTATGGCCCAATCTAGGTTTACTATATAGCCTCTAGTTTACAGCTGTGGTCAAAAGGTTACGTACAGTCCTCTTGGTCATGAAGGTCATGTCAGGTCAACAGTGGATCTTCAGAGATTTCTTTGAACTCTTTTTTTTTTGGGGCAGAATGAGTTACAGCACACATCGTTAATAGATAAAAACAAGAATTCCTCAGCCACGTTTTTTGTGCGAGTGTGTTTTGGGGTCATTGTACTCTTGGAATACTTAACAGTGTCCAAGTTTCAGCTGAAGTCTCTCCAGCTGATGGTTTGAGGCTGTGTGTGGAATTGTGAGGCAGTCCTCCTCCTACTTCAGAAGGTCTGTTCTGTGTCCCTGTGGGCAGTTAGAGGCTTTAATGGGCGTGAAGGTGTCGGTTTTGGAGCAGGAGCTTCTTTTTTAGATGGCAGCTTCTCAGAACGTGATGATGGAAAGTGTGCTGGACTGTAGGCACTGACCCTGGTGTTCTTTGGTGGTTCTTGGGTTTTTCCAGCTGAACTGAAGCAATGTGCTCTAAGCTGAGGGTGATAGGTTGGGTCTTTCTCCAGGATTAGCACTTTTCCATCGATGTGGAACCAGCTTTGTTCTAGTTCACAAACCTATTTTTTTTTTTTATATATATAATTTTATTTCAAATTTTTCCCATTTTCTCCCCAATGTACACAGCCAATTACCCAACCCACTCATTAGGACTCCCCTATTACTAGTAATGCCCCAACACACCAGAAGGGTGAAGACTAACACATGCCTCCTCTGATACATGTGAAGTCAGCCACCGCTTCTTTTGCTGCTGATGCAGCATTGCCCAGCAGCATCACAGCGCACTCGGAGGAAAGGGCAGCGACTTGGTTCTGATACATCAGCTCACAGACGCCCTGTGCTGTGGACATTACCCTTTAGTGATGTGGGGAGAGAGCGCCATCTACCCACCCGGAGGGAGCAGGGCCAATTGTGCTCCCTCTGAGCGCCGGCAGCTTGATGGCAAAGCTGCATGAGCGGGGGTTCAAACCTGCAACCTCCCGCTCATAGTGGCAGCGCTTTAGACCGCTGGACCACTCGGCGCCCCACAAACCTAATTTTTAACCGGTTCACTGTGTTTCCACCAAGAAAAGTAGGTTCTGGAACCTGGAACGTACGTTAACAGCAGAAACTTGGAAGAAAACAGGTTCTTTAGTGCAAACCGTGACCGTGCAGCGCCTTCTGTTAATGACATATGATGTGACATTTTGACGGTTCCACTAAAACTAGTTGAATTGCAGGCTGGTTCACTGAAAAGCACCATGGTTCTTATAAGCCTGAAAGAAACTGGTTCAAGAACCAAAGTTGTTTTGGTGAAAAGCACTAGCTATGGCTTCCAATATCAATTTTAACTGTTCCTGATCTTGGATGATCTCTGCAGTTGTTTACAGCTATCTAATCATCTCTATCAGATCTGTATCAAGTTCCTTGAGCTTTTCTTTGTTTTTTTGGTCAATCCAGCAATTCAATTGCTTGCTATCAAACTAACCGTTTTATTAGTGCTGGAAATTCTTTGTGATATTTTGTGATCCTTTCCAACAGAACATGGACCCACAGATCTATTGTTTCTTTGCCATATAAGGCAAATACATTTCGTTTGATTCTTAAGTAACAGCTTTTTTTAATGGACTAACCTGCATTTCTGATGTTGCAATAGAATGTCAATTTAAAAGCCTGGTCTCTTGTATGAAATCTATCGTTGTTTGTTGTTTCAGAACATTTCTTATCGTACACTCTGTCACTTGGTATTATAAGTTGCATTTAAAATCCTTTAATTTTCCCAAAAATCGGTTTGCCTAATAATCTAATGCTCCTTATGTATGAATTCTACCAGTCAGGTATTAAGGAGCAGTAAAGCCACTCTGCTGAAATACAGCGTAATTTCTCCAGCACCAAGGTTGGAGCAGTATTAGCATTAGCAGCTATCCACGCTAAGCACTAGCTCTTTTGCGGTTCAGAGGCGGATTGTATTCTGCATGTTTCCCGTGTTACAACAAGCTACGTGGGACAAACCACTCGCTGATATCGCCCTTGCTTTCTGGAACACTCAGGGTACCTCAGTGTGGCGCTGTCGAGCGGCGTTTACTAGCACTAAGTGCTGCTAACCATGGCTAAAATACAGGAAATCTAAGCTTACTGTAAATAAACAGTAGCACTTTACTCACCCAAAAAAAACGTTTTCAGGAGAGAAATCTGTGTAGAAGTAATTTTAAGAATAACAGATTTTTTTACTTAGGCACCTTGTTCCTTACTATTGTCACTTATAATTCGCCTTACAATTCGGTGCGCCCTATAATCCAGTGTGCTTATAGTCCATATAATACGGTACTGAAGATCAAACCTTCCATTGGTATTAAATCAAACATGAAAGTATTGTACTACTAAAGTTGGAAATTAAAAAAACAAATATGTTTATTATATTTTTTGTCACAATTTATATTAATAGCTGTAATAACTGCATTATTACATATTAATTAAACTGCAACAACAGAGTAAGTACTGATAGGGTTTGATTGTTACAGATCCTAAGTTAATGCTCATAGGTGCCAAATTAATTCAGTTTTGACTCCAGTTTTTAATTACAGAGTTGTATCTTAATAGCTGTAATAGCATGCTCATTTTCATGTGGTTATAAATGTGTAATAAGGTAACTTCAGTATTTATTTGTTTAAGTGCACAAGTGTATGTACCTCAATAGCTGTAACAAGAATATCCTTATATAACTGTATTCTTGTTACAGCTATTGAGGTACATACACTTGTGCACTTAAACAAGTCTGAAGTTATTACATGTGTAATCACAATTGATGCTGTTCAATGTCATAGTTGCATTGTAGTTAGATGGTTGTTAATGTTTAATTACACAGTTATTACAAGCACTTAGTATAAAGTAGTACCAATTCGCCAAGTATTGTTAGTTTTTTCATAGTTTTAACTGTATTAAAGGAGAAACATGTATATCCACACACTTTCTTATACTCTTATACACACACACACACATACACACAGACAGTAAGGGAAACCCAAGGCAGCTTCCTGAGTGTGTATGGAATTTATGTCCATCAGCTCGAGTCCAGTTACCACTGTTGCCACCATCAGCCTGACTCTGCAGATCTGAAACTGAGATTAAAGCTGATTAAAACAATGTCCTTGGCTCAGGACGAGCTGACACACGAGACGGCGCACACACACACACACATATGCATGCATTGCTTGGTTTATTTGTGCTGGATGCTTTACATTGAGCTAGTTCCTCCTCTGATCTCTCTTCCACCACGACCACCGTTCCATTTACTGTGCTCTGTATTTCTTTCTGCTTTGGTTGGCAGAGGAAGAACAGTGTGTACACGTCTGTGTGTGTGTGTGTGTGTGCCAGAGATATGTAATCCCACAAAGACTCAGAAAGCAGCCTTTGCCACTGCAAACTCGCAGCGCTTTAGTTTATTTAAGCAAGGGCTTCACACCCCTGTCTCTGCACGCTTACTGCTATACACACATTCACATTACTGAAGGAGTAGAGATATTAACCCTAAAGGCATAAGCCTTGCATTGTTTAACTCTCTCTCTCTCTCTCTCTCTCTCTCTATATATATATATATATATATATATATATATATATATATATGATTATTATACAACTACTTGCAGTAGTGACTAGGGCCATTTCAATGATGGTGATATGTTTTTTGGACACTATAAACATAATACACAGATAATATAAAACGGCAGAATGTAGCCTATCTAATAGCATAGATAAATAGGTACAATGACAATTTTGTTAGCAACAATCAGTGAATAATCCAGCTTGGAAAAACAGCATCAACAGTGCTGCTTGTTAGTATTGTGGCTATTCAAAGTTTGTTCATGTGACAGTCATATTTACAGCACCACTGGGCAGTTATATCTTAAATAACTTACATAACATATTTAAGACCAGGCTTTCATTTGTTTAAATAGGGAAAAAGCTAAATAATCTAAATTTAAGCTCTAATTAAACAACATATTTTAAATCACTGATAAAATCTGATAAAAAGACCATGATTAGTTTGTTGTGTGTGGCTAAATAATGCACAAAAATACATGATTTTCTGGCTTGGTATGGCTGCTACACTTGCGCAGATCTCCAAATTTATGAGCAGGCTTATTTCAAATTGGCGAATGTCTATTTTTTTATATATTTTTGAGAGTTTTGAGAAGACTAGGATCTCCTGGAAAATTAAACATACAGGTGCATCTAATAAAATAAGAATAACATTGAAAATTAACTTTATTTCAGTAATTCAGTTCAAAATGTGAAATGCATATATTATATAGATGTATTAAACACAGAGTGATCTATTTTAAGTGTGTTTTTTTTTTCTTTTATTGTTGATGATTATGTCTTACAGCCAATGAAAACCCAAAAATCAAATTGATCCAAAAAAGACCAATTGGTAGTTTTAGCAGTGTGCCAAGTCCTGCTGGAAAATGAAATCTGCAACTCCATACAACTCCATTTTCAGCAAAGGGAAGCATGCTTCCCATATTAAAAGGTTTCACACTTTACATTACATTATGAAGTGAATTAGTGAAATAAAGTAACTTTTCAATGAAATTTAAATTCTTTTGAGAAGGACCTGTTCTATTTACAGCATTAGTCAATACATTACTTTAATTACAGGGCATAAGTTCAAGGGCAGAAACTTATATTATAAAAGGCATATATTATTGATTATATCAAGTAAAAATTAGAGATATATAGAAAAATATAATTTTTTCTGTATCGTCCAGCTCTACTAGAACCAGTGGATCAGCCTTAGGACTGATCAGTGCATGTTTTAATAGAACATGTAGCGTCTATTTCAAGCCTGATCCACATCCCGACCTTTTTCCATGTTTCTGTTTTATGCTGAGCTGCTGTGGTAGAGCCGCTATATCCCAGCATTATTCACAGCCTGCAGCAGTGAGATGAACTCTCTCTCACAAGGTAAGAAAGCGGTGAAAATGTCTGCAGTGAATAAGAAACAACTGCAGTGTCACAGCTTTATTACACACTTCCAGACACAGATATCCCCACACTGTATGTCAGTGTTGTGCGATACGATGATAAATATCATGGGGATGATAGAAAAGTGTCTGTTGTGCTACTTACCTTCTATCGTCCCTATCGTTTCTACAGTAATTTCAATAATTATTCAGGCAAATATATAAAGTGGGATATGATGAAATGTATTGGCGTGGTCACTTTTACTCGGGTTATATAAGTGATAATAAAGTAATCTTCCTAAAAAAAGCTTCATAATGTGGTTTTGCGACATGACGCTGCTTTACGTTATTTGACTGACACTTTAAAAAATGTTAATTGAGTTTATTTTGATAACTAAATACCTGTATAATTTTTTAAAAAAATAGCTACTGCATCTACCTCATTTGTTTTCATTTGATTCATATATATTGCTGCATTAAAAGGTACTAATTCTCATTTGTGAAAGTTTGGTTTAATGTCACTTTGAAATAAAGTTGGAAAAAAGTGAGCAATTATATTATTTTGTCAAGAATTTTGTCGAAGAATAACTGAAAACATACTTAAATGTGCTATATCATGATATATATCGTTAACGTGATATAAAAAAAAAAAATCCATATCGTGATATATGATTTTTCCCATATCGCCCAGCACTACTGTATGTAAAAAAATGCTTGTGAAGAACCCCCAGTAATAAATGCATTGCTGACACAGGTGTGCAAATACACACATACAGCTTGTCTTGTCCTTTTAGGGACATACAGCCAATCAGATAGGGTCTTTAGAGACTTTAGAGCTGATTATCAAACAGAATCCTTTTGAGATGAGGTGAGATGGTGATTATCTTGAGATCATGTGTGCTCTTGTTGCTGAATGCAATGAATACAATCAAATAATCACAGCAATATTCCAAAATCTAGAAGAGTATTTAAAAGACTGTTTAAATTTTGGAAATATGTGCATAAAAAGCAATGCAATAGTCTTAAAAGTTGAAAAATAAAACAAAGTGATAAAATATTTTACTGTAGGTTTAATTAGCAGACTATAGCATTTCTAATGGTCAAGCATAGATCATTGGATTTAATTGAACAGATATTTGCTCTAAAATGGCTTTTACAATTTGATATATTCTGTAAGATTCACCCAGAACACACTGTTAAGCTTATAAACCAGTACATCTATGGCTGACAAACGCCTCAAATTAAATTATTATGTACTTTTTCTGCAATAACTGCAAAGTCTAAGGGTTAACCAAGAAGATAGTGGTTTGAAGATGAGCAGCCGTGGCTCTAAAACTTTGGCATTAGTCATCGTCTCCTTTTGCAGCATCAGAAGAAGCCTGTAATTACTCTAACTAACCGCACAAGTGACCTTAAACTTAACTGGCACAGCGAGAAACCTCATGCTGAAGCCTTTCTGGGAAGAGAAATCCTGTGAAGGACATTTGATATTTTGCTCTCAGTGGAAGTGCACTAATTAATCTTTGCCTTTCATACTGGCTGCTGTTTGAAAGCTGCCTCTTTTTAGCCGGATTCTTGTTTGAAATCTTGCCCAGGTAAAGTCTGACTTGTCCTTTCTGAGTGTTTAGTTTAAAAATCGACCTCCCTTTCAGCCCTGCACTTCCATATCACGTTCTGGCATCAGAAAAATCCCCTCTTTTGTTCGCCGTTTCTCGTCCACTGAATCCAAATCAAATCAAAGCCTGTCAGCATCTTTTTTGCTTTTTAACTGGCTGTAAAATGCAGGCGTTGGACGGATCAGTGGGCTAAAAAGGTGGTGAACTACTAGCTGTCGCCATTTCTGATAAAAACCTGATTTAGGATTGAGACATTCAGCTTTTGCACTGAGGCTTTTCGCGCGAGTGAATGCTCCCAGGGTTTACTTTGGGTTTCTGGAACTCTCTGTGCCTTTCATTGGGATTCAGACATGGCACAGGTTCTCCGGCACAACCTGTTTATTGGCAGGGGAAGGAATGCACCTCTGGTTAGCTTTGGCATTGTGTAGAGATGCTATCTGAGCTTGCTGCTCTCTGCCTTGCGTTTCTGAGGAGAAAAAGAAAAAATATATTCAGGCAACGACAGAGCAATGGACGTATGAGCAGCTTTGCAGGAATTTACTTACATAGTTTGTTGTAATCTATTTATTTTCTTGCTTTTTTCTGCATAGAAATTTATAACGTTCAGGTCTCTCAGCAAAAACTAGTTTATCTACTTTCAGTACTCTCCAAACTAGGGATGCAACAATGTCAATTATAAACATTTGTCGACTCCAAATGTTCATTGTCGACTAATTGTTAATTTTCAGCACTACATAAAGTACTGGGGACACTTACACAGTTTACACTCAACTTTTTGGCCTCCAAAAAGTCCCCAAAAGTGCTCAAGTAAAGTCAAGTAAAACATTTCCTCACTAACCTTCCTGCTATGCTCCAATTTAGTAACACCCTTTATTCTCTGGGTCAGTATGATCCCAGCAAAAATGTTTTATGTTTAAATGTACCTCCAAAAAATGTTTTATGTTTATTTGACTAATTGTTAGTGGTTTTGGTATTATTATAATTGGTTTATTACTATTATACAAGTATTATAAGTATTATGTTGTTACATTAGGACTGAAACTGAAGGTAAATTTAGAGAAAAATAATACAACTGAATGTAAAAGTGAACTGGACATTATTACCACACAAATATGTGTAAAATATAGAGATTTCTTATGTTTTACGCCAATAAAACAGCCAAATAAAACAGACATTGAGGTTGATATATTTGAAACATCTTATGTTTTACTTATTGTCTTTATCAAATTAGAAGAAGACAGTAAATATGAATCAAAAAACTAATGTCAACCCATTTTCAGAGGCTTTAAACATTACATGGGTTTAAATTGACCACAAAGAAATTAGGAGGGCTAAATAGAAGCACATTTCACATTTAAAGGGTGATGTTCTGGACATTTGAAGGGCATTCAAATCCCTTGTTCAGCTGTTTCTATCGATGGGAAGTGAAGACAGAGAAGGCAGAAACAGCAGCCATGCCCACAGCAAGCATAGATGGGCATAGCAGAAATAACCGTTAACTAATCGACTAATTGGAAAAATAATCGCCAGATTAGTCGACTACCAAAATAATCATTAGTTGCAGGCCTAAACCGAACAATGACTAGATTATTTTAAGTCATATGGCTGTGATTCCTCTAATGTTAGGATTTTTTTTGTCACTGGCAAACCTATTTCTCTCTCCTGTATATCGGAGCACGGAGCTGCTGTACACAATACAGGGAGTGTGGGAGAGAGTCGACAGGGAGCTGACAAACGGCAGGTTTAAGTTCATTTTTACACTCTGCTCTAGTGCTGAGCGGTATACCGGTTCACATGGTATACCAGAGGGGAATTTAGAACCGCATTTTTCACAAACCGTCATACCGCTAGAGGCGCTGCCAAAAAAGCACAGTGGCAGAGCTCGCTAGCTAACGCTAAAACAAGCTAACACAGCTCTGTGGAGCCTCATGCTGTCCTGCCTGGAGAAACATACGAACAGAACTCCTGGAGCTTCTGCTGCTACTACTTGCAATATGAGTAACTATAGCCCTGTTTAAATATATTAACACGGTAGCTTGAAGGATCTTGCAAAATACCATGATTTTGGTCATACTGCCCAGCACTGCTCTGCTCACAATAATTAAACAAAATAAAGCATCTAGCATCACTTATAACGCTTAGTGTCCATGTGCTACGATTTAACAAACAAGCTGGTTTCTGCAGGGCTGGGATAGTGTTGTTCGTTAAGCTGATTCAGCCATAGCATTTTCCTTTTTTCATCAAAAAACTGACTGGAACAGCATTACTGATCTATGCAAGTTATTGTGAATTCTTCCATTTCCATTCAAGCTGAATTATTAACTTGTAGCCCTTTTTTCAACCAGAAACAGGATCTCTCAGATGCTTACACCACAACACCACAGAGCTGTCTGTGGTTTGTTTGACCTGCAAAAACGCTTCATTTTTATTATTATTTTTTTTTTAGCTAACCGCCATCCACTGCAGGTTAGCAAGGATAGATTTCCTTCCTTTAACCGTTCAGGAGATACTTAACAAGTAAGAGGCCAACACAAATAAATCTCGATTAGATAAACACATGGCTAATTTGCTCTGCACTGCGTTTATCCTGTCTTCTACTTCTCCTAGTAGTTGCCCGACTGATTCATTGATTCATTTCGCCTCTCTCCTCTCTGTTTTAAGTATCTTTAAGCATTATTGCTCTGCAGTAATGAGATTTCAAATGCTCCTTGCCTTATGAAATTTCCTGTTACTTGAAGGAATCATGACTTCAGATTTGGACAGGGACACAAAAGGGTATTAATGAGTGCATAGTAGAATACTAAAACAACATTGAGGAGGTTTTATTTGGCTGTTTCTTTGGCTTCAGCTCTTTGTTGGACTTTGTACAGAGCTTACCTCTACACTCCTAATAAGCCAAGGCAGAAAAAAATCATATTTATGCCAGGCCTGGAGGCTCCAACAACAACAAGACATTTTAAGCCATTAAAGTCAGCAGCACAAAGACTGTGGGTGTGGCTTTGGAAGCTGCGAGTATCTCACACGTTTCCTCTGTATAGAGCTTTATTGGATTTATACACATCTTGGCCCACTTACGGTGATGAGATAGCTTCTTCCATAGCATCGTATTAATTCTAGTAACTTAATAACGCCTGAGTGAGTCCGATGCATTAAAAGTTGATTTATTTTGCTTCATTAAGTTCATTATTAGTATCTGTTCAGACGGTGACCTCAGTCTATCCCAGTCTGAGAAGCTACTCTGTTATTCCACGGTCATACAAGCCCAGGAAAACATAATCGACAAGTGTATTAATATTTGGTCTAGCTCGGCTGGAGCTCGAAAACAGCACAGCAATTGACTTTGACTTGATTTTTTTTGTACTCTCAAGTTCCCTGAGATGTTTAAGTGGATGTTGGATGTGCAAAAAAGCACATAAATCTGATCTCTCTTCTCTGTAGCCTTGTTCCACCAACTTCTGCTGAGTTCTGCCGAGTTCCTTCACAACCGTCAGCCCGCTACTTAAAGCCTATGCCTTTTTTTGGGCAGCCGAATCCTAAATAATAAAAACCCTCAGCGCGTAAGTACTCGAGTTAGAAAGCTGTAAATTGTAGACTGTGCAGACCCACTTGTCTGAGGTCTAACAATTAGTGTATGTTGTGCAGACACCAGGGCTGTCATTTTGACCTAGTGGCTAGTTTCCTCTGGCTATAATATCCCATTAGCCCAGCTATCATTGACGGGTGGTCCTCCAACCTGTCGTTAGCCTGATCCCAGGTCAGTTAAGGGTTAAGCTAGGAGCCAGACAGTCCAAGCTGTTAAATATCAAAGACTGACCTCTTAGACTGGGTAGTGCTCGGTAGTGCTAGGAACACTGATCACGTTTAAAGGTAATTCCAGCCTTGTTAATGTAATATTCATCTAATACTCTATTATAAATATGTAATAAATGTATTTATGTATCATCTTTCTAGAGCAGCCAAGCAGTTCTATAACAGTGAGTGTGGAAAAGGGGTAAAGAAATAAGCAGAAGGAGGTGTAAAACCAGTGAAACTACTTTCAGTAAAGAGTTTAATCTATTATATGTTGAATCGAAATAAGCAAAAAGACAGTATTTGCTCAAACATTAGGATTTTTTCAGCATCGTCAGTATGCTGCATGTCTGAGTGATGTGATAAGATATACAGTGCAGGGAGTGAGGGAGAGAGCTGGCAGGGAGCCGAAAAACGACAGGTTTAAGTTCATTTTTACACTATACTCGCGTATATTAAACTAAACATAGCATTCAGCTTCACTTATCACACTCACTTATCACACAGTTTTTTTATGTATCAACTTTCTAGAGCAGCCAAGCAGTTCTACAGCAGTTAGTATGAAAAATAGCAGAACCAATTAAACTACTTTCAATACGGAGATCATCATATGTTGGATCTAGGAATGCACTGAATATTTGGTAACTGGAATAAGTAAAAAGGCAGTATTTCCTGTAAAATTGAGTGCTGTGATATACAGTGCAGGGAGTGAGGGAGAGAGCTGGCAGGGAGCCGAAAAACTGGCCTTTTTTGTAGTTTTGCAGCTGAAGGATACAAGCTTTATTAATGTAATATTTGTAACAAGGAGGAGGAGGCCGGATGCAAATGCAAGTCATATTTATTTTTAGACATAACAAAAAAGCAAACCAAAAACTGAGACAAAGAAAACACTTAAAGTAAACACTTAAAGACTATAAAACAAAAGATAAACTAGGTCTTGAGAAGCAAGGAACAAAACACTATAAAGATAACAAACCAGAACTGTAGACCAAAATAACAAACACACGGGACAAGGTCAAACAAAAAGCGCGACAGAGAACAATGGATCACATGAGGTATTTATACACAGGCACACACTAGGGACACCTGTGGAAGTAATGAGGGGCGGAGTTACAAATGAGACACAAGGTGACAACACTAATGGCTTGGGCAGGGCTAGGGCGGGGCTAGGGCGGAGACAGAACAATAACAAAACAATGCCATGTGCTCAAAAAAGCACATGGCTGGAAACACAAGACAGGAAAACAGGGCAGGAGCACAGAAAACCAAAAGAGGGAAAAACACAGGACAGACATGGGCTGAGGTGTAACAATATTAATGTAATATTGCTATTTAAATAATAAATATGTGTTACATTTATATTGTATTTACAGCTCTGGAAAAAAAAACACTTAAAAATGATGAGTTTCTTTGATTTTACCAAGAACCAAACTGAACTGCTTGATTTTTTGCACCAGGAGTAAAGGCAAAAAGTTATCAAAAAGCAGTGTGTAAGACTGGTGGAGGAGAACATGCCAAGATGCATGAAAACTGTGATTAAAAACCAGGGTTATTCCACCAAATATTGAAATTTGTTCCCTTTGCGTTATTTAAGGTCTGAAAGCTCTGCAGCTCTACATTTGGTCAGTGTTGAAACCAGGACAGAACAAGCAGAAGGAGGTGTTATTTATGTGATTATTCTCCCGATTGTTGGACAGGGGATCTTGGACAGCTATTCCCCCCTGCATGTCATTTCTAATCCCTCGCTTTCCAACAGCTTAAATTTAACATTGAGAGATTTCAAAAAGCCTTAGCTGTCCATCAGTGAAGAAAAATAGCGGCCGTGGTTTAGTAAGTCCGTAATCTGCCCGTAAGCGTGAGGCTGAATATGGGATGGCGGCGGAGTCATGGTACATGCATTAGCTGGAAATCCCTCTTTGTGGGTGGTAAGGCAATGAATAAAACAGGCCTCGCTGCTGTTTCTCTGCCACGTACCAAAATACCCATTACAATAAGTGGCATCTGCTTAATACCAGTTTAACACATACCTTTTCTTAACTGTCAGTGCGCTCCCAGCACATGCAGTGATTTTTCAATTACACGTTCTGGACGTTCTCCATTTCCTATGCGTTCTGGCCTGTTATTACGCTCTGACTGACACATGAGTTTCTCAGCTGGTTTCTAAGCTACCGATTAGCGCTGTCCATCTGTCAGAACCTCTCGAAGGAATCCTTAAACAAAAATCCCCCTGTATTTAACGCTGCTTTGTCGAGAAGCATGGTTCTGATTCTGATATTGGTCTGCTGTCAATTCATTTAAAGATTCAGCTGGCTTTGGCTTCATTTACTAAACTAAACTGCTAATATTACGATTTCTGTGCTTCAAACACAGAATTCCAGACCATTTTCAATTCACCAAGTGAACAAATGCCCATCCTGCAGTATCTCCATCATCACCAACAGATAAAATCCTCCCATATGTTCTCCTCCTGCTCAGTTTTGCCTCCTTTCCAGTTCTTTTTCTGCTGGCTGGCTTTATTGGGTGATGATAGCCCACCTCAATTTCCTGTAATTGGTCTGGAAATTTAAACAACCAAAGAAAAAGAAGAAATCACACTGCCAGCGAACCCAACCGTGCTTCAATTTATCTTGTTTTGTGGTCAGACCAAATTCTGGTCATTTGTTCTATGACCGGACTATGGTCCAAGGTACATTTCAAACATGCTGTTTCAATCTGAAGGTCTGGATCAAACAAGGTAGATCTGAAAGCAACCTTAAAACTGAGTCACCATGAAACAGATATCACAAACCATTTTTCTTCCTCAAGTTCAGAGTGAATGTGATTGATTATGATTATGTCTGTCAGGATTTGAAGCGATGATGAAAAGTTACAGCCTAACAAATCTGTAGCCATTGAGTCTGCAGTCAACCAAAGATGAGAACTACTCTGGTATTTGTGTTGGAGGAAGAGGATAAAATACAGATTGAAGTAGGAAAAGAGATTTTGTTCTGCAAGTTCTGAGAGTTCTGTGGCTATATTTATGCCGAATGATGTTGGATGAAGAGGTGGATGAAGGGGTGGGAGTGGCATGATGTGATACTACTGGTTAATACTAGGCGATATTGCAAATGTGTGCAAAAACTTGTTTGACAAACATAAGAATAATTTAGAGAAGAGAAAATGGCAAGAAATTTGTATTTTTAATGTTGGGACCCAATTGTATTGTATTTGTATTGACAAATACATATAAGTGATGCACCAAAATAAAAACTTTTGGTAAAAACTGAATTTGGACAGATTAATTATTTGGCTGAAGAACAAATAACGAACAGTATGATTTTTAGCTGTTTTGCCACTGCTGCTTCAAAAAATATAAGGGTAGAAAAAATATGACAATATAACCTGATTATAAATTAGTCATTTATTCATCTTTCCCTTGTCTCCCATGCCAAACACAGAAAGTGCAATCAGAAAAATTGTATGTTTCAATTCATTTGAAAGCCCCACTCACATGAATTAAATAAAATTAGGGGTTCAGCATCGCTTATCATGCTTGGTATCAGTTGATTAGCTCTTCACAAACTTTTTAATTTTCCATCTGAAAAAAAAGAGCTGTATCTGAGCTAACTTAGCCATAGCATTTGTTTGTTTACCAGAAGACTCACCTACGTGGCTTGAGTAGCACTGCTGAGGTAAATTTATGACTGAGGTAACACAACTGAGGTAAATATGCGATTAGAAAAGCACTGCTGAGGTAAATATGCGATTAGAAAAGCACTGCTGAGGTAAATGTGTTCTGCTGTTTTAATATGCCTGCCTGGATATACAATTGTTAAGTCAGTGTACAGTATTGTTTGCACTATATGGTGCACCAGGCACACTATTAATAACCTATATTTTCTGGTCTATTTTCATACATAGCTAAACTGAAACTCCTGTATAAGGCTGTACTTCTGCAGAGGTGTTTTACTATTCCTTACAACCTGACTGCTAAAATTCATACATAAGGCACACTGGATTATAAGGCACAATAAGCGTTACTAGTAAGGAACAGGGGTTTAGCCGCTGGTCAGTGACACCTGTAAAGCTAATCTAAGTCAAGTAAACAAAATTATAATTCTTTATTTGGGTGAGTAAAGCGCTTCAGTTTATTTACAGTAAGCTTAGCTTTCCAGATTTCCACTAAGGCTGGGTGCAGCAGCTTTAGCATTAGCAGCTAAGTGCTAGCGCTAGCCACGGTTAGCAGCTAATGCCACCCAACAGCGCTGCACTAAGGGAACCCTGAGTGTTCCGGTAAGCCTACAGGCTACAGTCCAATATACTCACCTCTGAATGTCTTGTTCCAGCAGTGCTAGCTGTAGTTAGCAGAAGGCTAAAGGCCGATAATACTCACCTCTGGAGGGCGAAAGAGATAGCGCTTAGCATGGTCAGTGGCTAATGCTAATACTGCTCCAGTCTTGGTGCTGGAGAAACTTCACAGAAACTACTGTATAACGCTGGACTTCAGCGGAGTGACTCTACTGCTCCTTAATAAATTACTGGTAAAATTCATACAAAAGGTGCACTGATGATTTTTTGGGAAAATGAAAGGATTTTAATTGCTCTTTATAGTGCAAAAAAATACGTTATTTTAGAATTTCCACTTTTGACAGGAATAAGTCGGTTTATAATAGTCTGAGTCTGCAGTAATATAGAATTACAGCATGCTTCCGCTATTACAGACAATACCTCAGTAGACTTTTGCGGGTTTAACCCGTATTGTATGGGTAAAACAGAAGCTATTAGTTCCTCATGGTCTTATGATTGATCCCTTCTTTCTCTTTTCAAATCCTTCCCATTCAAGTCCGGCTTTATAAGAGGCTGAAGAAAATGTGGCTGTATATTCCACACAAGTGGGAGCAGTAGGAAGAGGCAGTAAAACTGACAGAAGTGAATCATGGGTTTGTGAGGCTGTGTGTGTCTTCATCTCTCTGCTTGGCTCTCTCTGTGTTGCGTTTTCCTGCAGTGTGGGAAGGTCTTTGGTTCTGGCCTTTGTCCTGTAGATGCCAGAAACACACACACACACTCACACATACTCTTAACAATCTCTTTCTACACACACACACTCATTTTCACGTCACTCTGGGCTGCAGAAGCGGCAGCTGTAGCAGAAAATGCTGGTGCAGCAGTAGAGTTGGAGTTAATGGGATGGATATATCAATCATCTTTAGCCTACACTGCACAAAGACTTACTTACCAAAACAAGAATAACGCTTTACTGAAGAGCAGCATTCAACAGGCCGTGCAACACCAAGTAAGCCTTTTGTGATAACTGACATAACAACCATGTAAACATTTATAAAGGCTTAATTCAACATGCTGATATTATTGCAGCTAGTGCTTGATCAAATAAGCCTTTTCTAGTTGCTGTAAAAAGCTTATGTGGGTGATCTGTATAATAGGGGTGTGACGAGACACTGATCTCACGAGACGAGATTTTAAAATATTCTAAAGAAAACTTCAAAAATGAAAAAATAAAGTTTTATTTGACAAAATCATTGAACACAAACTTAACAGACGGTTTTCTCTCACAAATTGAGTCCATAAAAATAGAAACAATATAAACAAAAAATAAAAATAAAACATTTCTAGGTTATGTAGTCTGAAAAAAAATTCACAACTTTCTGCATTTGCTTTTTTTAAGTAAATTTAATTTCATGTAAATTTAAGTAACTTCAACTCGGTTTCAAGACTTAAATATAATTGCTTTTAAAAATTCAAGAAAAAATAACAAAAATACATTTATGTTAATTTTTGTGAATGACATGACAACCTGTGAAAAACCATCTTCAGTATTTGGCCAAATGTTTAATTTTGTTCAAAAGAAAATAAATGTAGTTTATTTTATCTCTAGTCAAGTACTTTGTAAAGTAGAACCCTTCAGTAAAGTGGAACCAAAGTAAAATATATGTGTGCCTTAAACATTACAACAGCTAAACAAGTCGTAAATTTACTATTTAACGCTAATGAAGATTAAAACGCGCTTTTTTAAAAGTTACAGCAACAAATGTCAAAAGTATTCAGAGTATTTCGACCGCCCAAACACACACACACTTTCTTTGACACACACCCAAAAGTATGTACTGATACTGAGCAGGACAGGCGGGTGTTCTCAGTGTGTTTACACAGTTGTCAAGCTCTCCTGCTCTCAGAAGGGGAGCTCATTGACCTTTTGGTCGTCAGGTCTCTGATTAGACGCCGCTGACCCTCCAGAGCCAGGGGCCCCTGCAGAAAGTGAATCCAATTCAAGTGCTGGCCCCTCCAGCCTCAGGGCCTTTGTGTGTGAGCATGTCACCCAGTATCAGAGGAGGACAGAGGAGGAGTACTGTCAATGACTCAGATTAGCAACTCATTTGATTAGAGACTACAGACTGTAAAAAGTGAGTTTGGGTTTTAGTCAGGAGAACTAATAGTATTAATTTGAGTGAACCAGAGACTGTAAAAAAAGATGGACGCCGTGTCGCCGTTCCCATTCATTCAATGAAAATGAAGCCAAAATCTTCCGCCATGTTGGCGATCCTGACACCCGAGTCTGCGCAGTAGAGACCAGAGGAGGGAGAAAGGCTGTGGAGAGACCGCCTACTCATTTGAATAACCCCGCCCCTGAGGGCTGCCTTGCGGTCACAGACTGCAGAGCGGGGCGGAGCGGAGCTGACGGTCTGTTATTGGTCCCGCCCATAACCAGCCCTTTTACAATAACCACACCTTTTTTGAATAGAGCTGAATAAAGTTTTAAAAACCGAATTCTGTGGGGATATAAAAATTTAACAATATAAGCAGAGGTTACACTAGCTGCTGCATTTAAATAATGGAGGTAGAATTACAGTATATTAGAAAAAAACGTGATTGAAAGTTGTCTGTTTTGCCATTGAAACCTATGGGGATGGGTGGGGTTACGCAGCTTTCTGCAGCCGAACAGCAGGGGGCGCCCGACCTGTGGTGGCTTCACTTTTAAGAGACGATGCTCTGTCCAGCTATATACAGTCTATGGAGTGAACTTACTGGCCAGAACAACTCAGCAAAATGAGTTCAGAAACCTTTTAACCTAAAAAAACTAAAAATGTTTGTTGAGCCAATGAAAAAATGGGATTTGAACCAAAATTTAGTACTGTATACTACACGTCAATGCTCTTTCTCTACAGTGTTGGATCATACAGCTTTCCTATAAGGATTCTGGCACCATATATTTGCATATTGGGTGTGGCCTCTCCCTTACTTACCATATTCGTGTTGTCTGTTGCCCAAAGCTACCTTATCCTGGGCGTGCAGTAGTGTGATATATGTGTTGGTTGCCAGGTCTCAGTGTTGTAGGCTGTTAGAGCTAGTTACCTTTATTCTGTGTTCCTAGCTGTGACAGTATATGCTGGCTTGGACCTACAATTTTCACTCTTTACAGAGTGCACTCTTATGCGGCCCTAGTATTATGCTGTCAGTATTAGCAGTTCTATAAAAATATGCTAAATATGTTAAAAAAAAAATATATATATATATATGTATAAAATAAATAAACAAAATTATTTAAGACCACAATACTTTTAAAAACTTAAACTATTATTGTGTGAACAAAAGTCAGTTAAGTTGAATAAACTTAAAATTGCATGTATTTACAACTTAACTAAGTCAAATCTAAATAAAAACTTGACTGATTTAAGTTGAATGAACTTAAAAAGGTTCAAGCATCTTCTACTTCATTCCAGATTAAAGAAGATTAAAGGTAAAATCAGAGTAATTAAAGGTGTATAAATGTGCCTTCACGCTTTGGTGTAAAGCTGGTAATTTAACTACATTAAATTATTTAATAGTGAGCTCAAACTAGGCTACTAATAATTCTGAAGCAATAATAATAATAAATGTTACTCTTTTCTTAAACCCTACTTTCTGTGCTTCTCTCCCACCTCAGCCCTCCTCCCTCCACACTCAACACTTATTTCAGAGCTTTTTTTGTGGATTTCCTTCTTCCAACAGAGGAAATGTTTCCAGCAAAGGCAGCAAAAATATAGGCGTCTAATAGCTGCTTAGATTACAGCTGTA
Source organism: Astyanax mexicanus (assembly GCF_023375975.1). Taxonomy (NCBI): domain Eukaryota; kingdom Metazoa; phylum Chordata; class Actinopteri; order Characiformes; family Acestrorhamphidae; genus Astyanax; species Astyanax mexicanus. Next base: position 9,504,671 of record NC_064408.1, read on the forward strand.
GACGCACTCACTATACATCTGTTACAGAAACAGTCAGCACAGCTAAAGCTGTATAGTTGTATAGTTTACAATACAGCAGTATCACTGTAATGCAAACACCTTGTTTTTTACTTTTTTTGAAGTAATGTAAATCTGGCAGTATTTATTTGCATTGTGTCAAGTCTTCATGATTAATGGACCAATAGAAATGCACATTGACACTTAGTGTTAAGATATGAAGGGATGTCCGGTTACAGGAGATGTCCTGTTACGTTGTTGGTCATATTTATTTTTTGGAGCATCAAACCGTTTTTTGCACCTTTATTTAATGTGTTTATTAGGTATGATAATATGTGAAAATATATTATCCGCATGCTGCTTTGGGCAATTTGACCTTAGTTGTGACAGTAGAATATAAAAGCGAAGAGTAAAAATGCAAAATTAGACCACAATAATGGCCTTGTTATGAGCTGGGAATTATCACATGTAAACCATTTAACTAAATACTGATTTACATTACTTGTGGAAAAGCCTGGTTGCTTAGTTAATATGGAATAAGCCTGAGCTTCAAGTACCATCGCCCTGGCTGCTGAGTATGATATGGAATCAGCCCAATATGCATGTGCCAACACCCCGGTTGCTGAGTATAATATGGAATCAGCCCAATATTAATGTGTCAACACCCCGGTTGCTGAGTATAATATGGAATCAGCCCAATATTAATGTGTCAACAACCCGGTTGCTGAGTATAATATGGAATCAGCCCAATATTAATGTGTCAACAACCCGGTTGCTGAGTATAATATGGAATCAGCCCGAGACATATGTGCTGACACCCCGGTTGCTGAGTATAATATGCAAATTGGCCCAAGACACGTGCCATCACCCCGGTTGCTGAATGTAATATGGAATCAGCCCAAGCTACAAGTGCCAACACCCCGGTTGCCAAGTAAAAACCATGGCTGATGCCAGTTCTCAGCCAATGCTCCCATACATTTCTCTAAATTTACCCTTTTTACACCTCATCTCCCCTTTTCTCCAACTCCAACCATTCTGCAACAAATCTCTCATTCTTTCTCTCCCTGGCTGCAGTGCGTTCCTGCAGGAGCAGGCGATTATAGGCTGTCAAGAGTCCAGGTCTGTTAGGGAGACGTATACACAAACAGCTGCGCTGGCCTGCACACCCAGAAAAGCAGGCCACCCCCGCCGCTCCCCCGTTTATTTATTTAGCATGGCTCTCTAAGTCCCTGCTCACAAGCCCTAATATAAATATTACACCGCTATGGAAAAGAAACTCAATTTTAAGACGTGCCACTCGCTCGCTAATAATTGGAGCGAGGGTCTGGAGGACACTGGCGGCTTTCTGGGCTCCTGGTGGGTGTGTGAGAGTGTGAAGGACAGAGGGAACGAAGAAATCGGGGTGCTACGAAGCTCAGGGCACCTGACGGGCTGAATAGCACTCAGTAAGCGTACAGCAAGCGGCCCCTTAAGAAAACAACTGTGTCCACATGGCTCAGGCCTGCTAAAAGCCAGAGCAGAGGAAGTTTTGAATAAAAGCTTTTAGGAGGCCAGCGGGATCTTATCTCCAGCATCTAAGCTCACGCAGCGGGGCAGGGTCCGGGGTTCTGCAGATTTCAGGCACATGAGAGTGTTTTCTCTAGACCCACTCTGGCGAGCGGTCAACAGCCCACTTAGTGCAGTCGGTCACGGATCAATATTGCCTTTCAGGCACTTCAGGCCTGGGAGTCCAAGCCTCAGGACAGAATGCCATTGTGTGTGAGGAGCTTCTGAATAGATTTATATGGATAGATTTTGACACATTGGTGCGTTATACTTGCTCTTGGACTGTGGTTACACTTTATGAGCATGTTATGATGTATTATTGGGAATAAGAAAGACCTCATTGTAGTTATTTGGGTGATACGTAGTAGTAGTACAGGTTCGTTTCAGATCAGGAGTCATGTGAGACACTGCTAACTAGAAAAATTTGCTCGTTGGGTAACACTTTAGAACAACTTTTATTAATATACCATTAACTAACAATTAATAGCTATTATTTTTTACATTTCAAACAAATAAAAAGTTCCTAACATATTTGTAAATACTAATAAACACATTTTACAACATGATCTCCAATTGATAAACATCCTAGACAATTGTTATATAATGAGTATTACAGAATCTCAGTTTTGTATTATTTTATCATCATTATCGTGAGAAGTGTATCATGATAATATTGTATCGCACAATGAACAGTGCACAAACCCAACTTCTACATCCACGATAAACAGAATACAAGATAAAACAGGATTGCTGTTCCTTAAATGATAGAGTGAACAAGCAGGTCAGTTTCCCTTACTAAGAAGCACAGAAGCGTTGCACCATTAAAATAGCAATCCACCCAAGTCAGAGCACTCATGGCTCTTAAAGGGAATGGCAAGAGACACGCTGATTGGTTTATTTCACGTTACTCCCAAAGCACACCCATGATAAATTAAGAGAATTAGAACATGGCTTTTGCGATGCGCAAGGTGTACTTTTCCTGTCGTTATGATAGCAAAGACATACTGACACTCCATAAATCAAGCTGCATGGCACACAGTAAATGGCTTACCTAAAGATCACTAAAATAGAGCACATATAGTTGGTTGTAGAAGCAAATATTGTCAGGTATCTGCTTTTTTTTAGCCATTCTAACTGAAAAATATGAACATTTCTGAACTGACTGGTCTGAAAAACTACACAACTACTCACACACACACATATATAAAAATATATTCAGCAGTAATGGGCTGGAGCCACAGGCTGGAGTCACCCTACAGGTCACTCCCTGGCTCCAGACGTCCAGGAGTGCCGCTGTCTCCTTAGGCTAACAGTAGAGATTAGTTTACTGTTCACAGGCCCGTCTCCTGCAGCACTATCACCACAATCAAACGTGAGTCAAACCGGCACTGAAACCCCAGACAGTTCGCTCTGTTTCACTCAGATACACTCTAAACTACATCCTGAGCAAAACAACTGAGTCACCGAGCTGATTCTGCTGCGTAACTTAATAAACCCAACTAATTCACTTAATAAGTTTCATTATGCGCTAATGTTCCTGACTCATATATCTCAAATACCCCTAATAATACACACATTCCTCACCAGGACGAGCACATTTCTGAGGTCTGTGACAGTGTTGGTTCTCCAGAGTGTTACCGGGCAGCCTGGTGCCAAGGCTTCTGCTCTGTTTACTGACGGATAAGTGTCTGTGAGACGCTCCCCCCCTAAAAAACACACTCACGAGCTCCAGGCCCAGATTGAGTCTGACTGTGTAAAGCAGCAGTCACTGTTCATGGGGATTTACCCTGCAGAGTTATTCAGTTACGAGCCTGGTGTAAGAAGATACTTGATTACTCTAATCAGATGTGAGTGGAAGCAGCTGAATATTAGAGCTGACTGTGTTAATTTAAGGTAGACCGCTGCTCTGTCGGGTGCTCTACTGTAGCACCGTGCCTCTATAGTCTTTGTAGTATCTATATACGCTTGCTATCATGTGTAGAGAGATTGACCTACATGCTAAATAAGTGGAACTGTGCTTTGTAGGGTGCTGTATAAGTTGAATTTACTTAAAAAGATTGAGGAAACCGGTTGCCTTAAAAAAGTTAAGTGGGTAATGGGTAATGAAAAATTAAGTTGGCATAACTTACAACATCAAGTTATTACAACTAAAGGGGAAGTTGATTTAACTTTTTTATTTTTGTTATACTGTAAGAACAGATAAAATGAGTTTACTTAACTTTAAGTAATAAGAAATGAAAACTTGAGTTACCATAAATTACTATTTATATTAAAAGGATATAAAAGGACTTATTTCTAAGGTAGCCCATGGGAATCACTACACACTGATGGTGAGTGTTAGTCAGAAACTGTTGGACACACCCAGTATGCAAATAGATTGTGACAGAAGCCAATGGAAAATAAGTTGCCAATGGCAACAGACTAAACTTGACACATAGTTATTATAAGTTGGTTCAACTCAAAGATCTCGGTTTGAAAGTATAATATGTGCCCACAAATGTTTAACTAACTAAAAATAGTTGAGTATTGTTTAGAAATATCCAATTTTATGTAAAACAGACTTAAATAATGAGTTCAAACAATGTATGGGTTTACAGTGTATTTATTGACTCTACTGTGTGTAGAGAGAGTGACCTGACCTTTACATTGTGTCAAAATTTATTTATTATGAATTGACCATTAGAAAATGCTCCATCTCTGTCAATTTGTTTCTATAAGTCAATTTGAATTTCTGTAATTCAGATCAAAATGTGAAACTCATATATTATATAGATGTATTAAACACGGAGTGATCTTTTTAAAATGTTTATTTAGTTTATTGTTGTTGATTATGGCTTACAGCCAATGAAAACCGAAAAATCAATATCTCAGAAAATTAGAATATTATATATAATAAGACCAATGGGTACTTTTAACAGTGTGGGAAGTTTTCCAACTACTGCTGGAAAATGAAATCTGCATCTCTATAAAAGTTGTCAGCAGAGGGAAGCATGAAGTGCTGTAAAATTTTCAATGATATTCACATTTTTTGAGATGCTCCTGTAACTGAGATTTGTAACTTTGCTAAATTGAACGTAGCATAATTAACACTACCACACGATACAGTGCTAGATGGAGCAGATTGTAGCTTTCATTTAAACTTTCTGTTTAAATTCTATAAGAATTGTTCTGTTCTGTTCTTTCCTTCATTGTATCATATGCATATCAAACCATAAGGTTCAAATCTGATTCAATTGTCTCTTTATTTGAGTTTGAAAACTATATTTCAAGCCCTGATTAGAACTGATTAGAAGAATAAGTCCTAGACGAACTCCAAGACCCTTCACTGCCTTTTGAGTAAATGCAAAGCTGAGCTGAGTTGTTACACACGAATGGAAGTGACTGAAGAGTGGAAGAAGTCCTGGAGTGGCCTAAGAAATCAGTATCTGCTTCTTTGTTGGTTATTGGTTATGGGCCTGGATGGAGCTGAGAGCGTGTTGAACGTGGAGGAGCCAGTCATAGTTGAGTGAGCGGTGGCCGAGTTCAGGCTCCCACTGATTGGGAAAATATCTCTTCTGTCACCCCCTACAGGCAGCGTTTTGATTGGCACCCTTTTACCTCCCTTCACTCCAACAACCCATCCACTTTGGCCTGTGTGTCCAGATTAATAGTGGAAAAAGCGAACGGTTGAATTCATGACCCGCGTTATTCACTAATGGAAGATCAGCTTTCTGCTCTGGGATGTACTAAAGGTTTGGGTGTGATATTTGGTGCCAAATATCTGTCACCGAGGGGCCTTTCCAATATGAGCACCGAAAAAGCGTGACAATGATTAAGATTGTAGCTTGTGATGCTTTGATATGAGCAGTGTTATCGTTGGACTCCTTCAGTAGGTTCAGGTGGAAAGTTGCCCTTTTATAGTGTTACAGCACTAAACCGAAACCAGCTCCAGCTGCTGCCCAAATCCTAATGTTAACTACTATAAAAGAATCAGCCAAACTGTTGTTCTTATAAAAGCAGCTTTCACTAACAGCCTTTGAATAGTGTTGTTCTGATCTGTCACTGGGAAAGCTGCAGGAATGCAAGTGTGAGGTCTAGCAGTCAGTGATCAGTAACAGAGAAAAGGCTTAAAGGATAAGTCTCAAAGCACAAACGCTCGGAGCTTCCCTTCTGTCTGACTCACCTAAAGCCCCTCATTAATCAGCATCAGCTGTGCTCTGCGTGTGGAGCCCAAATACTTTATAGTCTCATTATAATGGGGGAAAGTGGTATTCATTATTCACTTAGATCAAACTGCAGCGAGATACAGATATTAAACCTGCAGCAGGAGCGTCTTTTTTTATAAACATCACACACTGGATTTGTGGGAAAAAAATCGCAGCATGTTTTGTGTAATTAAAGCAGCAGTACCTAAGATTGTCTCTTTTAAATTAAAAGCAGTAGTATTGGAAAGCAGTAGAGATGGGAAAGGGAAAAAAATACTGTTAATTGTGGTCTTATTTGTCCCCTTTTGCATCAACTCCTCTCTATGTATCTCTTGCTGCCGTGTGTAGAGAGAGAGTTACCCATATTCTTGTTTTTATCTCTCTATTCTTTATCTCTCAATGTTCCCTCAGCTGAAAATACGCAATATTGCACTGATATTAAAAACTTGCATGATCCCTATAAGTATACAGAAAGAACATGGAATATACACAACATAAAGTAAAATAAAAATAGAAAATACACTTAAAATGTGCAATAAATGATATATTCATTTTAAAAACAGAGTATGAGTGGTTGTTGAGTGTAATATTACTCTTTACATTGTACAGTATTTTATAAATAAACAAAATAAAATACTCAGAGATACAGAATTTCACACAGAAAAGTAGAATTCTTATGCAACAGTGATTAGAAACACAGCAATAAACTTTAAAATACTCTACATGGACAAAAAAAATTGTTGGGCCACCTGCTCATTCATTGTTTCCACAGAAATCAAGGGTATTAAAAAAAAAGAGTTTATCCAACTTTTGTTGGAGTAACTGCTTCTACTGACCAGAGAAGAATTTCTACTAGATTCCAGAGCATTGCTGTGAAAATTTGATTGCACTCAGTGACGAGAGCACAAAGACCTAATCACACTGAGTCCAAAACTGACCAAAATCTGAGCCTGCTCTTTCTCCATTGCCCAGATGCGTCAGACTGATGAATCAGAGCTCCATTATCTTCCATTATTTCTGTAGACCAAACAAATGAGCATGAAGTAGGCAACATTTTGGAGAAAAACAGAGCCCAGGAGGCAGAAAATACGTCAGACTCTTACTTTGTGTGTATAAGCTTTTAGTAAGGTCAAAATTTTTGCTGTTTAAAACCCCACCTCATCCTGAACTCCAAAAGTACTGGATGGAGCTTCATACAACAAATTAGAATGGTGGTGGTGGAAAAGGAAAAGGAGGCAAAACTGTAATCCTAATGATAGTCAATCAATCAGCTAATGAATTATATTAGTATAATATTCAATAATTGAGTAATCATATTTCAACCATTTCTATATGTTTTTTTCTATATCTTTTTACAATAAAAAATATATATTTTTAAGCTTTTTTTGCCCAGTCCTACTAAAAGCTCCTAAAGATTTCAATATTTGCTTATCTATAATAGCACTAACTTCTCTAGACACACATCATCACAGTGCGCTCTGCTCCAGGGTGAAGAGCTGAGAGCCAGGTTGTGGCCTGTGTGGTGTGGGTCAGTCAACAGGACAGCAGAGCTGTAATAGTGCTGCAAATATTAGTGTGTGTTTGAGAAATAGAGAGAGAGAGAGAGAGAGAGAGAGAGAGAGGAGAGAAAGTGAGAGAGAGAAGGAGAGAGAAAATAAGGGGTATGGAGCAAGAGAGAGTAAGAGAGAGAGAGAGGAGGAGGAGAGAGAGTGAGAGAGATGAGAAAGAATAGTGAGACGGTAGAGAGAAAATAGGAGAGAGAGAGAGAGGAGGAGAGTGTGAGAGAGATAAGAAAGAATAGTGAGATGGTGGAGAGAGAATAGGGCAAGAAAGGTAGGGAGAGAAAAAAGGAAGGATAAAGAGAGAGAGTGTGAGAGAGAGAGACTGAAAGAGAGAGAGAGAGATAGTGAGCAAGACAGAGAGAAGAAGTAATGGAAAAGTGGAAGTGAGAAGAAGTGAGAGAAGAAAGGATAGAAAGAGAGAGACTGAAAGAGAGAGAGAGATAGTGAGCAAGACAGAGAGACGAAGTAATGGAAAAGTGTAAGTGAGAAGAAGTGAGAGATGATAGGATAGGGAGAGAGAGACTGAGAGAGAGAGAGACAGAGAGAAGTAATGGAAAAGTGTAAGTGAGAAGAAGTGAGAGATGATAGGATAGGGAGAGAGAGACTGAGAGAGAGAGAGAGACAGAGAGAAGAAGTAATGGAAAAGTGTAAGTGAGAAGAAGTGAGAGAAGAAAGGATAGGGAGAGAGAGAGACTGAAAGAGAGAGAGAGACAGTGAGCAAGACAGAGAGAAGAAGTAATGGAAAAGTGGAAGTGAGAAGAAGTGAGAGAAGAAAGGATAGGGAGAGAGAGAGACTGAAAGAGAGAGAGAGACAGAGAGAAGAAGTAATGGAAAAGTGTAAGTGAGAAGAAGTGAGAGAAGAAAGGATAGGGAGAGAGAGACTGAAAGAGAGAGAGAGACAGTGAGCAAGACAGAGAGAAGAAGTAATGGAAAAGTGGAAGTGAGAAGAAGTGAGAGAAGAAAGGATAGAAAGAGAGAGACTGAAAGAGAGAGAGAGATATAGTGAGCAAGACAAAGAAGATAAGTAATGGGAAATTGTAAGTGATAAGAAGTGAGAAAAGAAAGGATAGGGAGAGAGAGACTGAAAGAGAGAGAGAGATAGTGAGCAAGATAGAGAGAAGAAGTAATGGAAAAGTGTAAGTGAGAAGAAGTGAGAGAAGAAAGGATAGGGAGAGAGTAGAGAGAGAAAGCGGGAGACAGTGGAAAAGAGAGAGAGACTGAAAAAGAGAGTAGAAGAAAGATAAGGAAGCATATTGAGAGAATGAAGAGCAAGAGAAAGACAGAGAGAGAGAGAAGAAGTGAGAGAAAGTTTTGTTGGGTAAATCCAGTGGTCTGTATGGCCTGTGTTAAGGCCCCCCCGGTTGCTCCACAAGGTGAAGTGATGCATTGTGGGTTCAGGTTGCCGTGTGGAGGGGTCTCCACTCCCTCCTTCTCCACACAAAGGAAAGGGGGCTGCTTTGTTCAGAGCAGATCAGCCGTGCATCTCAGCGCCATGAAAACAAAAGCCCAGTCTTTCATCCGGCCTGCCGACTGACCCACGCAAACCGGGCCACAGCCGGGCCCTCAGAACCGTCCCCGTACAGAGCCTGCAGACTGCAGCCGGGGCCACAGCGGCCCTTCTGCTCAGAGATGATTTAGCTTCAGAGCTTTGTAGAGCTTTGTAAACAGCTTTCTCTGCTTATTATTAAACCAGCAGTTATTTCCCTCAGGGATTAGGCTGGTGTTTATTATTCAGATAAATTGACTTGTCTGAGTGTATTATTCATTCTTCTGCTCCTCTTTCTAATGTCCATATGTGCACACGCTAGTTATTTAAGGTGTAGCAATTAAACACTCCATCTACATAGGGCTGCAACGATTAGTCGATATAATCGACAATTTTGATTTTAAATTTGACTACAAATTTCATTGTCGACTAATCGTTAATTCGTAAAAATACTGCATTATATATACAAAGTGCTGGGGACAGAAGGGCGATGGGAGATGGGTAAATGGCTCACTCACACAGTTTAAAAGTTTAAACACAGTTTCCAAAAGTGCCCAAACACAACAGATTACATATTTACTTACTACATTTACTACTTCCCATGTTTAAACTAAGTATAGACATTTGAATGCCTTTTAAACCTCATGTTCAGCTGTTTTTATTGTTTTTAGAGATGCAGGACATGGCAGAAATAATTGTTGACTAATCGAAAAAAGAACATGCTGAAAATGGGTATTAACAAAAGAGTATATTCTGCTTTTGATGGAGTAACTGTCTTTACTTCTTCATTAGATCCTGAAGCATTGCTGCAAGGATTTGATTGCATTAATGAGGTTGAGATGTTTCTTATCCTCAACTCCCCAAAGACTCAGCCCAAAAGTACTAGAAGTACTTGCAGCTGTATCTCATTATTTGTTTGTTTTCTATTTTGTAAGACAGACATTTAGTTAATTTTTCATCGATTAGTTTGGTGTAGTTCAGTCACATGACAAGCAGAGCAGGCTAGCTAGTAGATTAACCTCCTGAGACTCTGACTTTTGCATGGCGTGCATTAAAATTTTCCGTAGCTATTTCTGATTAGAGGGACCTACATTAACCCTTTGTAAAATGATTCTTGCCATTTGGGTCTTTCTACAGTAAGTAAATATTCTAGTTTCAAACATAAAAAATTGGAGAGAATTTTTACCTGGCGCATGTTTTGGTCTAGACTGGCTGTAGAAACTTTTGACTGAGATTCCCACTATCTTGTTTTTAATCAATTGAGTGTAATGTTGTCATGTGACCACTAGATGTACGGGCAGTGTCTCTATATGAGGCCAGTATCTCAGCGTTTAAAAAATTAGGTATCATGGTGCAGAGAGGAAGAATGTAATGAACACATATGAGGACACAGGGTCTCAAGAGCTTAACAAGCTAGTTCCATTATTAATAAGAGTCTGAGTGAATTAATATGGTTGTTCTGTATTATTCATTTTACACATAATAAATGGTTAAAAACAGGGTCTTTGACAACAAAAGACCTAAAGCTGGATCTAAAAGCCACTGTATTTCTGACAGTAAGCCGAGAAATTAAGCATAAATCTGAACAAAAAAAATACAGCAGCGAGTACCTATTACTAGCACTTCACGTGCGCAGAAACGGAAAGCTATGAAGCTGATTGATTTGCTGTATTTGGTTTTAAACAGCAAAAATATTTGCAAAAGGCTGGGAACCCCTGTTCTAGAAAACACAGTTTTATTACCCATAACACACTCCTGTTTATCTGAGTTCTGAGTTATTTTGACTAGGACTAGGGATGCATCGTAATTAAAATTCTGGACACCAAATATCAATATTTTGCAGTATTGATATTGTATTATATTGATACAGTATTGATACTGTGCAAACACAGTATTTTCCAGGTATTTTATTCATTTTGACACATTTTCTACCATTGAAGTTTGTTGTTTCTGTCCCCAACAGAATTAGCAGATTTTTCAAAAATGAAATTTGGAGTTGACAAATGTTTAAAATCAACATTGTCAATACTGTAGACCAATCACTGCAACCACTGTAACCTAAATTAACCTAAATAAAAGCAAAAAAACAAAGAAAACACTTTCTATGTTTGTCTAAATAATTTTGGTTGCCAAATATTCAGTGCATGCCTAGTATGGACTTTTTCAAACTGTGAGTGCAGTAGCATATCTGTGTCAACAATGCGTGCCATTGAAAGTAGCTAAATGTAGCATTCACAGAAGGAGTGTCCACAAATTTGTGGACATATTTTGGACATATTTTTTAATAAATGAATGTCTCCATTCATTATATTGAGTAATGTCTAATAATGTCTTTACTTGTGTCTAATTAACTAATTAATAATTAGTTAAGACATTAATGAACCATATAATGATATTTATTACTGTCCTAAGCACTATGATGAACGATATCAACCTGAGGTATTGAATATTAACTATAAAAGTGAATTTTCTGCGTTCTCTGCAGTATGACCGGATTTGGCTAAAAAGGACACAAAGCTTACTCCATACTATAGCTGGAATTGTAGGGAATCTCCCATGGACAGGTAGGCTGAAGGGCTTTGGGTGTTATTTACCTGCTCCATTGTATCCAGGAGAATCGGAGGCTAGAGCCAGCTCTGACTGTGGCGCCCATGTCAAACACTCACTTCCTGTACAGTGACAAGCACAAACGTGTGTTTATTCAGGCTGGTTGTTAAGGCCGGGATTGTGAAATATTGAGCCAATGTGTGTCATCGCTCATGCACTGTATCCAGTTACGCAGGGGAATAGAGGACGTGCCAGGGCCGCCTTGTGCACTTTAGGCTATTTGTGTGTGAGTTTGTGTGTGTGTTGGAGTTCTTGAGTACGGAAAAGAAGAAAACTGACCAGGACAGTGTTTGTATTGCAGGTCACTTCTTGGGGAACAACACAGTGATTGATGTTCTGAGGAGCGAAGGCTATGAGGTGGAGCACACACCGGCCGGACAGCCCATTTACAGGTAATAATGAGATACCGCTCGGCTCATACACACACTCACGCACACACTCTCACACTTTCAGAGCTCCACCACCACCACAAGGTGCTCTAAAGACACTGTATGCTTTTCAATTGCCTATGGGTTTCTTTTAATGTAAGTTATATTCTCCAGAAAAGCACCTATTACTGACCTCCACTTACAGCGCTCCAGGGCTAAAAACAAATGTTCCTGAAGTTCGCCCTTTTGTACAACTCTTTGTTTCGCGTTTGGCTTTTGTTCCAAGTCCCAATCCTAAACTCACTGCAGTGGGAGTATGCTGTTTCAAACATGCTGTGCTCTTATGTTTTCCAGCACAACGTTTTCCGCTACATACATTTTCCAATTAAGGAAATGTCATGAAATCTGACTACATAACATTAAAAGCATCTAGAGACCACAGAAAGACTTTACACTGAGAAAGGCAGACAATATTTTGACGAACAAACGAATGCATCAGCCAAATGATCTCACGTAAGCTCATGTTACTATCGTAGTCCTGTACAGATTGTATCCATAAGATGAAAAATAGACGGTTCCAAGCATTATAAGTACAATTGAACTCGCTACAAACTCTGCTGAGTCCAGATGCCGTGTTTGTTAGCATCACAGGTCCAACCCTGCTGATTCCAACTGTTAGCATCACAGCTAATATGCTCCAACCACCCTATTGAGCCCAGCTGTTAGCATACTGGCTATCTGACTCGAACCCTACTAAGCCAAACTTTTAGTGCAGTGGCTAACCCACTCCAACCTTACCAAGCCCAAGGCTCCAACACTACTGAGCCTGGCTGTTAGCATTGTGGGTAACCTAGTTTGTGTAAAGGTAATAAACTGATTAAATTGAGTTTACAGAGCACGATGTGCACTTTATTTCATTGGATTCCTTGATGGTATTATTTTTATTAGTAGGAGGGAGGGTGAATGTGGGCCTGTCACCACTGCTGAAACATATATTATAGAAAAACGATGCAACAGTATGAGCAGCATTGATACTATTTTGTTGAGCTTCTATGTTAGTGTTTTTTCATGGAGAGGAATTAGTGCCAAGTAGGGGTGGGCGATATGGCTCTAAAATAATATCACGATATTTCAGGGTATGATAACGATGTTACTGGCGATATAGGAAAACTAAAATAATTAATTAATTTCAGGATTATAGTATAATAGAATAATCATAATGTGGCAAAATAAATAATATAGCATAAAATAATATAATGCAGCAAATAATATTGCAGAATATTTAGTGCATGCATATAAACTGCAAACTGAAACAATTATACATTAAATACACCTAAAGCTTCACAGTAAATAATAGACTACTTTTAAGACAGAACAGCCCTATTATCACGATATGGATTTTTAATATCATGATATTTCTGTGTCACGATATATTGTATACGATATAATATTGCCCACCCCTAGTGCCAAATTGAAAAACACTATCATGGAAAAAAGGAAATGCAATCCACAAGATGCATTACTTTTCCTCACTAACATGCAGAATACATGTCAGAATTTATATATTAAATTCAAAACCACTATTATATTACATTTCACTGCACTTGATCGCTTTATTGAAAAAAAATAAACAAGAATTTACATTTTTAAAATCAAATGCATGATTATATGCAATCCTGTGCATTGTGATTTGCTTTTGAATATTCACAGTGCCACACAGTGGAATACAATGCAATTGAGCTGATCGCATTTTAAGGAATTTCTGTGCAATTTTCACACAATTCAGTAATTTAAAATTGGAAAATATTAATTCTTGTGTATTGTTTTTCAATAAAGAGATCAAGTGCAGTGAAATGTAATGTAATGGTGGTTTTGCATTTCATTTTGGCGCTTGTTCTGCGTGTTAGTTTGGGAATACAATGCATTTTTTCATGGTAGTTTTTACTTTTCAATTTGTCACTTATTCATCTTCATAGTTTTTAGCCAATTAAATCTGTACAGAATATCCAGAGCACTGCATCTTCCTCTTGTTACAGCGGTAATGCACAAAGAATGAGGTGGAGAAAAGAGGGCAGCCACACTTATGCCACAAATTTAATTTATAAATCTAGTCCTGTGAAATTTCCAGGCATATTTCATCCCTGTAAAAAAGGTGTAAGCTTACATGTGCCACTACATTGCTAGCTGGCGCCCGAAGGCCTGCGAGTTTGTTTATTTATTTTCTCCTCCCTCTCCGTCCTCGCCGACTGGATATCAAATGGAAATCATTTTTGCGAGCAAGTGTGCGCTGATGTTGATGCGATTTCATCCCGCAGGCCCGAAACAGATGTTGAGTTATGTTCAGGCTCGCCTGAAGAACGTTTGGCCTGTGAATAATTGAAAAATTTGCCTGATAATAAGCCCCTTTTTGTTTTTCCGCGGTTGTCCACATCTCCGTCCGTCATCAAAGACGAGCTCAGAGCTGGATCCACCGATTACTCGCTGAACCGGCTTGGCTCGAGTCGACCAGTCAGCAAGTCAACCGCCAAATGTTTAAAGGCAGCAGCGAACTGTAATCCGCTAATCACCTAATTGCGCCATTTGGACCTGCGATGGTGGAGATACGGCTGCATAAATAAACCGCGTGTCAGGGTGGCAGTATTTATAGAGTGAGATCAGAGTCCTGGGCCTGAGTTTAACTTCTTTAAAGAGTCTTTATAGCCAACAGTTCACGTTTTTTAGTTTTTCAAAGCAAGACATATAGACATTTACAGATACAGATCTGTGAAAAAATATTTGTCTTTTTACAGATTTTTACATTTTTCAGATGATCAAATACATTTCAATACCAGACAAAGATAATATGAGTAAATATAAAAAGCAAATAAGTGTTTAAAAAATTATTTATTTGATTTATTAAAGGAAAAAAGCTATTTAAACCAACCTGCCCCTATGTGAGAAAGTTGAAAATTGACCCCTAAACCTAATAACAACCTATTTTCCCAAAATTATTGGAGATAATCAGGTTGTTTGTTGGTAAATGTGAGCTGTGTTTTTTGCCTTGGTATTTTCTAATAGATACCATTTTTACCCAGTTTCTTTATTATTGTTGAATTATTACGATTGACCTTAAAGAGACAGTCCCAAACAATAGCTCTCACCATGGTTCACCATGGAGTCACAAAGCTTTTCCAGACTGATAGATCTCACTTATTCTTGCATTTCTTCAGATCAGGGCATACTGAGTTGCTTTTTGAGATCTTTTATCTTCTTCATGTATTAAGAAAGGTTGTATTTAAGGGATTTTTAATTCCACAGGTCTGGCAGTAATCAGGGCTGGGTGTGTCTAGTAAAATATAACTCATCGTTCACAGCGTGAACGTGCAGGTCAGTATACCCTACTGAGACGGGCAAAGCGCTGCGCTGTTAATATACAAAAGCGCCAAAGTCAGATGCACCTGACTCTTAAATAGAATGACAAGTGACACACTGATTTATTTCATGTTATGCCCAAAACACACCTATGATTATTTAGGATAATTAGTACATGCCTTTTCGTGGGTTTTGAGCTATCAAAGATGGATCTAGGGCACCAACATGCCCTAGATCCAGCTGCACGATACGCAACCCATCAGTCATCATTAACATATCTGTTAATAATGTTATTTATTTACACAGCAATCATAATGTGGTGTATACTAACATATTAAATGACTAAACAGGCTGATTACGTATTATTTCATTAGATATGTTAATGCTGACTTGCTGACTGATATAAAAGACAAAGGAAGATCAGCATCCAGAAAAACCTGAGGTTTTGGAGTATAAATGAATGTGGAATTATTATTTGGTGAATGGCAGCTCACTGTTGCCAATTAAAAGTGTTCCAACTAAGTATTTACAACCATTAATAAACTGCTCTATAAACTATTTATGAACCTTTTATGACATAGTCTTCATTTAAAGTGGTACAGAAATCTGTAACAGGTCAAATACTTGTTCACAGCACTATATATATATATATATATATATATATATATATATATATATATATATATATATATATATATATACAGTACTGTGCAAAAGTTTTAGGCACCAAAGCAAATTATACTAATCCATTTATCTCAGCATTATGAGTGTTTTAACCTGAAAAAAGCATCACATATGATTTGAACAGATGCAAAAAAACATACATACAGTAAAACATAACAAGGAATTCTCATTTTTAACTAAATATGTTATATCCTGTGAGCCTGTGAAGCTGTAGAACAAAGTGTAGTTCCAGATTTCTCCTGGATGCTCCTCAGTCAGCATGTGTATCTGTTCAGTTCCATCAGCAGCTCACCTGATTTACCAATTTACCAAACCAGTTGTTGATTAATATGATGAGAACTAGAAATAACTCTATTAAACTCAGATGAGGAGACATTAGGAGATATTTTAAGGAAAACAGGGCTGTAAAAGGTCTGCTTTTTGTAAAATTGCTGTTTGTATTTATTGTAAGGCTGAGTTAGTGTTTTACTGAGCTAATAAACACTTACTGCACATATAAGAAGCTTTTCCTTTTACTGAAATTCCCACAGGTGCCTAAAACAGTTACATAGTACTGTATATACATTTCTATTAATCTCTTTAATAGTTACACTAGTTTAATACGCCGCTCTGAACTGTCTCTAACATGTTAGGTGTTTAATATTCGTATGAGCTATTGTCCCTCCTGAAACAGTCCCTGTGAGCTCAGGTTCAGGGCAGCAGTCTCTCTCTCTCTCTCTCTCTCTCTCTCTCGCTCTCTCTCTCGCTCTCTGACTGGATGAAAATGCCTCCTTGTGGGCAGAGGGTACAGACCAGCAAGTCCATGCTTGCCTGAATAGGCCGGTCCACATAATCAACTGCAGAGGGTCCCCAGGGTCTCCAGTGCTGAGCCAGAATGGAGCCATTGTGCACAGCGCTCGCAATAACTCCTTTACAAAGCTTTCACAACCTGAAACGTGCTGCTTGATTTTAGAGCAGGGGAATAAAGGGCAGACTGTGAGGGACGGAGGTCGTTAAACATCACTACTAACTGTTTTTACTGTAAATCTTACAGATCTAACAGCAGCTGATGCATCTATTAGCAGGTAACTTTAATATTCTGTGTTGAACAGATGCTGGAAAGAAGGCAGAAGGACAGGGATGGATGCTCATTGTGAGCTGTGTTACATATATAGACAAAAATATTGGGACACCTGCTTGATTACTGTTTCTTCCAAAATCAATGGCATTAAAATGGATTAACCCTTGTGTGGTGTTCATTTTCATTTTTCATCAAATGATACTAACACAATATTTTTTCTAACTCAAACTCATTGGCATTGGCTCATTTTTTTGTGAAAAACATATATCAAATCACATTTTTGATAAACACACACTGTACACCCCACCCCCCACACACACACACGCACATTTATATTACATACAGTATGTTTGGCCAAGGGCTAATAAACATTGCTTCGTTTGTAAATTTGAAACTACACAAATTTTCTACTCATATCTTGAGTTTAATTCATTTTCTTTTACATTTTATTAAAAAACTAATAAAAAAGAGTAGCACTTTTTGAAAGAAATGTAACATAAGAAAGGTAAAGGGCAAATATTAACCATCTAAGCTGTTTATATTGCTTGCAAGTTAGGTAAAGCAAGCATGTGTAAAGCATTTTAATATAAAATTGCTTAATTTTTCTGAATTAAATACAAGTAACAAAGTAAACGAGTAACAAAAATATGAACACCACACAAGGGTTAAAAAATATTTTCTGAGCATTGGAACTGTGAGGATTTGATCTCATTTAGCAGCAAGAGCTAACAGATGGTTGGAAGTTAATAAATGAATAATTCTAAATCTGTTCTTCTACTTAAATTATTACACCTATTTTGTGTTATCTACCAGTTCCAAAACTGGTGAGCCTGAAAACTTGTAACTACCACCCCCAAGCTTAACAGTTGATACAGTGTTTGTGGGATATTACACATGGACACAATGTGGACATTGGTATGTCCATGTGGTATTTGTCCACATTGTGGACACCTGCCAAGACACCTGCTTATTCCTAGTTTCTTCTAAAATCATGTAAATTCAAAAATAATGTAAAATAAAAAAAAAAAAAAAAAAAAAAAAAAATATATATATATATATATATATATATATATATATATATATATATATATATATATATATATATAAACAGAGTAGCCAAACACTTTGATGCATCACACTGAGGTGTTTGAAGTAATTTTCAAAATGTAGTGATTCAATTTCAGATATGTGCTTTATTTGTTAAAGAAGCGACTATGTTAAAATGTGCCTCTATGTTGTTGGAACAACACTTTTCGTTCCCCTGAAAGAGTGATGTCATTAAGTACGCAGCTGTTCCAATAACACAATAAAAGTCCTGCGTCTTCCTGTCCTCGAGAGTTGAAGTATAGGAGTCCAAACTTCTGTACTCCGTATTGAGGAAAGGCCTATATTTTTCTTTTAATTGAATCTTTAAAATTTTCTCCATTCAAAATGCTGTTTATTCTGAAACTAGGTTTTAAAAAAAAACATACAGTATATTAAGGTTGTCACAATGTCCTTCTTATACGCGATGTCCAGCTCTATCTGCCGTATCTCGTTTCTCACTCCTCCCTCTGAGCGACAGGTTTAGTGCACCCGGCTACAGACCCTAACTCACACAATAAAGCCGCTGTTACACACTGGAAATAAAGTTTACAACAAGGAACAAATAAATCTTAATGTGAAGTCCTTAAAGGTCGTAAAAAGTAGTGGAAGCACTGGGGCGCGATGCTTAAATCTCAGTGTATCATTTAGAGCATGAACCTTCCTTTAAATCTCGGAGGTCGTAAAGCCGTGGAATTTGTGTTTTGGGGAGAATTTGCACGCTCTGCCTCGTTCTCTCTCCCTGCTTCTGGGTGGCTATCTCTGCCTTGTAATCAGATAACGCAATCAGTTCATCTCTCCGTTCTGCTTTCTCCTCCGTTTCATCCCCCCCTCGCTCATCAACACGCGCACAATATGCCTGGAGGCCAGAGAGATTACACACCCGAGAAAAACAATCTTCTCACTTTATCAAACCGTCATACTGCAGAATATGCAGGCAGTGGACAAGGGTGGAGGGCTGTTTCACCTCACCTCTCTCTTTCTCTTTTTTCTCTCTTTTCCTCCCTCTCTTACTCATACACACATTACACACACATATAGTACACACACACACACACATATTTATGAAATGGATGGGTTGCCAGATTGGAGGAGACACTAGAAGCCTGAGGTCCGGAAAGTTCCATTATAAAAATGCACCAGCAAGACGGAGGAGGAGGTTTGGCTTCCCAGCTTATTTGCACCATTGCTGCTATAATAGATTCCTGTAATGTTTCAGACACTATTTGAAGCCACATGTATGTGCGTCATTGAAGACGTCTATCAGAGCCAGATTGAGCTTTCATCAGAAACAGATGCTCCCGTTTTATCTCCAGAAAACCAAGATTCCGCTTCATCAAACCCGCTGCGTAAAAATATACAAACCTCAGAGAATTAAGGCAGTCTTAATGTTTTTAATGGAGAAAATAGATAATACTGTCCGTATTCACACAGCATTGTTGAAAGAGACAGAGAGAAAGAGAGAGAATGTTCTCAGTGTTTCCGCTCAAACTAATAATACTGAAATATATATCTGGTTGGAAACTCAACCGCACTACACTACCATAGTCAAAAGCTTTAGATCACCCCTATTTTTTGCTGCTTTTTTATTTTGTGATCTTAACAATGTCTTTATTGCAGTTTTAACTTCACCTGTCACACCTGAAACTGAGTCTTAGTCCAGTCATGTTAAGCTGAGCTAAAGGCTAAAGCTGTTTCCATGTGGGTCAGCCAGACGTGACTCTTCCTGTAGAAGTTTCCTTCTCCAGTTTCCAAGAGTCTTTTAAAGGTGTAGAAAACAGTACTCACTGAAAATACTTCTACTTCTATTAGTTACAGAGTTCTTTGTGTTTCTCTGTGTGTTTTTATGGTTATTATGATGATGAAAGATAATGAAATTGTGCTGTTTGTGAATGCTGCAGTAGACAATAGACAAAAGTCTTTCATCCATTTCTAAAGCTCAGTCCATTTTCATTGTTAAATACCTTTAGATTCGTTTCCTAAAAAACATGCCTTTTTTTACAATGTACAGTTTTTTGCCGTTTGAAGTTCATTTTTCAATTTGTAAAATAATTTCTTTAAAGTTTACTGCTAACTTTTGTACCATATAAATTCACTAGATTTGGTACCATCCCAGAATATTGTCACCATCCAACCAAAATTCCAAAAATTCCAAAATTTCTTGATAAGGACCAACTTTTTACACTGACTTTCATTGAAAGTTTAGAAGGTTTTTTTCTCTCCTATAAAGTTACTGTTTTACTTGTTTTTCATTGGACAGCAACGATATTTATTCTACCTGAACAGTGTAAATGGCAAAAATAAACAGGGAAAAAGACCTGGGGGTGTTCTAAAACTTTTGACCTGTAGTTTAAGTGACTCTTGCACAAACCCCATCCATTCCACTTCAACTAGTTCCTGTTCAACCAACTCCAATTACACTGGAACATACCATGCCAGTTTTTTCCAGAGATCAATTACACACACTCCCAGATTAAAAAGGATTTCCACAGGAAAATTCCCAGTGATTGCGTAATCAGCTTCAGGACCATGCTTCATTTCTGTTTGGAAAACCCATTCTCTGAAACCTTCTGAAAGCGCTTCTGTCTGTTTCTAATCCTTCTTCATCACCCTCCACAGCGGCCGCAGGTCTAACCCGAACAAGGAGGGCGACGTGTTTGATGCTGAGTCTCAAAATGAAGAGTTTCTGCATGAAGATCGAGAGTGGCGCCCCCTGGAGGAGGAGGATCCTCTACCCCACTTGCTGCTCCCGGACAGCTTGGAGCTGCTGGAGAAGGTGGAGCGCAAGCTGAAGAAGAAACGGCGCAACAAGCAGAAGAAGCAGCGCCACCGGCAGTTCAACGACCTCTGGGTTCGCATGGAGGAAAGGTTGGTTGAGATAAATTACTTTATTATACTCAGTAGTAGTGCTGGACGATATGGCCAAAATTTATATCACGATATATTCCTTAAATTTCGGTCGATACGATATAATTTCGATATTGATATAAATACTTTGAAGGCCTCAGAAAACTGCTAAGAAGCCCTGCAATCCCTGCAGCACTGCGGATTTAAATTATTATATAACTGTGTATTTGCACTTTTTGTATTGCTGGCATCAGATACCCTCATTATATGCACATCTATCTATCTATCTAATGGAAATCTGTACCTACTACTGTCTGAAAATTTTATTTAAGTCTTTGAAACCTCCTTTCACAAAAACTTTAATACTTTAGAAATAAAAGTAGTCAAAATAAATCAATGCTCAATATTATTTGCATATAGCAAAATAATAACATGACATCCCTGTCAAACATAAGCCTATATAACTATTACCAATAAAAATATAAATTACAACAGAGGCAGAACTTCTTATTCTTTGTGAACAAATTTAACAGATTAAAACAAAAGTGTTTCAACTAGGATATAGAATACAAGAAGCCTTTATATACATAAAAGCAACAAGATTTTCCCGTCAAATAAACAAACCTACAGGCTTTATCAACTATGAATAACTTAGTTACAACATAAGCTATAAAAGTGCTTGAGTCAGTATAAGAAAAATTGCTTCAAGAGTTGCTTGAAGTGGTGGAACAGATTAGATGTATTAACATTACCGCTGCTGGTCGGCTGCACTCTCCGGCACAATTTGCAGCAAAGCGGCAAGGGAGCGGACCCGCGGCCGGCCTCGAGGACCCGCGAGCGAGCGAGCGGACCCGCGGCCGGCCTCGAGGACCCGCGAGCGGACCCGCAGCGGCCTTGAGGACCCGCGAGCGGACCCACGGCCGGCCTCGAGGACCCGCGGCCGAGCGAGCGGACCCGCGGCCGGCCTCGAGGACCCGCGAGCGGACCCGCGGCCGGCCTCGAGGACCCGCGAGCGGACCCACGGCCGAGCGAGCGGACCCACGGCCGAGCGAGCGGACCCGCGGCCGGCCTCGAGGACCCACGGCCGAGCGAGCGGACCCGCGGCCGGCCTCGAGGATCCGGGGCCGACCGAACCGAGTCTACCTTAGCCTTGGATCCGCTCGTCCCGGCTCCGTTTGGCTCCAGCGCGAGACATTTTTGCTGCGTAGCGAAGCGGACCCGAGCCTAGCCATTTTAATCTAGCCTTGCCTAGCCTAGCCTGTTTGGCTACGTGCCTGTGTGGTTACGTCATCACGCACTGACGTAGCCCAGCTATGGGGGCTGAATGTGTTGAGCTCTGCGGCGAGCTGACGCCAGTAAAAAACGCCTGTCCGTGATTCTGTAAATAATACATATCGATATACCACAAAACTGATATCACCGTTATTGAAACATTTCTTATCGCGATAAATACCGATATCGAATTATTGTCCAGGCCTACTCAGTAGACACTTTCATGCTTGGAAACATACCGTTTTAGGCAAGTTGTAAGATCCCTGCAGGCACGTAACAGTATTAGACATTACCCTGACATAAAATGTTAGTCATCTGACGTCATGACCAACATTTAACCTGAAATTAATGTACATTGATGTTGGTGGCCTGCTGGGATCAGCAGCTAAAAAAATAGTTTTTGAGTTTTTGCATGTTTTCAAAATGAAAAAAAAAACATCTTAACGTATTTTTCGCACTATAAGGTGCACTGGATTATAAGGCGGATCAATAAACATCTATTTTTTGGTCTATTTTCATACATAAGGCATCCATTAAAGCTAAGTTAAGTAAACAGTAAACAAAACTGTAATTCTTAAAAAAAAAAAAAAACATTTCAGACGAGTCAGACGAGTTTAACGAGTGCTGGATGTTAATCTACACAGATTTCTCTCCTGAAAACTGTTTATTTGGGTGAGTAAAAGCATTAGACACCCGACAGTCCGATATACTCGCCTCTGAACAGCAAAGGAGCTAGCGTGATTAGTGGCTAATCTGTAGCTTGTCTGAAAAATGTCTCTGTTCTGCTCTCCCAGAACTGTCTGGTGGGTTTGTGCTCCCAGTTTAGTTGGGTTGGAGATTTCAGCCCTTAGTTTCTGTGTAGATGATTCTGCTGAAAGCAAAGACCAAGTTAAACCCCTCCATTCTGCTGTTTCAGACGTGCTCTTTATCATAGTGAATCTCATCAACAGACATTTCTTCTCTTTACTTTAGTGGATGGAAGCATTACCTTTTTTCTCTTTTTATATATATTTTCTTGCAAAATGTTTGAAGGTAAACTGCTAGTGTTCTATTGTATCCATCCACATTTGTACAGACAAAAACTATATTTAGGCTGCCATCCCAGGTATAAGGGTACAGTTATTTAAATATTTAGATTGTATCCAGATTGATTTTTTATTTTTAATCTGGTCCAAACCACATTTGGAAGATATTTGACATACATTTGCATTCAGATTTGTCTGGGTGCTTTGGACGCTCAAATTAATTAATTAATGTAAATTAAGTTTACATGCCCCTTCTTATTTAATATTTTATCAAAGTAGCATCTTTTTCTTTAATGCCAAATTTGCCCACTCTTGTCTAATTCTCTCAGCTGGCTTTATTAGGTAGAACCTGAAATGATTTTTTTTCCCAAACACCCAAATCTGATCTTACCATGTGCAGATAGTTATTTTAATAAATAAATAAAGCTAAGTAAACAAAACTGTAATTCTTAAAAAAAAAAAAAAAAATCTTTAAAGTCAAACGAGCGCTGGATGTTAATCTACACAGATTTTTCTCCGGAAAACTTTTTATTTGGGTGAGTAATGCACTTCCGTTTATTCACAGTAAGCTTAGATTTCCAGATTTCAATGTACAGGCCGATAGTACTTAACTCTAAATGACAAAAGAGCTAGTAAGCTTGGCATGCTTAGCGGCTAATGCTAATATTGCTTAAGAACTAAACTGAAACTTCTGTATAACGCTGCACTTCAGCAGAGTGGCTTTACTGCTCCTTAATACCTGACTGGTAGAATTCATACATAAGGAGCACTGGATTATAAGGCCCACTGATGATTTTTGGGAAAATTAAAGGATTATGAGTGCACCTTATAGTACAAAATATACAGTAATCAGATGAACATAACCCAAGACTCCAGAAGTGTATTAGATTCAGGAGCTCTCACCTGTCTTTCTTCTCTCAGTTGTTCTGGGTGATGATCTCCACTGTCTATGGTCAGGCTTTGACAGAAATTAGCAGAACATCTAACAAAACAGTTTCATTTGACTGAATCCAATGTTCTACAGGAAGCATAGCACGTATCATCTTCAGACCTTCAGCTTTCAGGATGTTTGTTATTTTGGGTAACAAGCGAACAGGTTTCTGGAAATCCTCCAGCTGAAATTTCAGAGTTTCCTTCCTTTTGACCGTCCTAGACTTCATTAGCAAGTGACACAATCTCAGTCCACTATCAGGTTCCAGCTTCCAGGTGTGAGGACTTTTCCTCCCGCAGGGTCGGTGTTGTGAGCGGGGTTGTGTAGCGCGGTGCGGTGTAGAGTGTTGGGGAGCTGGATGGATGGGTGGTGGGTAGCCTGAGGCTGCAGCAGGTTGGTGAAGCGGCGGAAACCGGAAAGGACTGTCTCTCAGGCGGAGGTGATACTTTGTCTGATGCTCCTCGAGGCTACACGAGCTTCACTATCGTGTCTCACAAATACACACAAAAACACACACGGACAAGATAGTGATTCCGTTCCATCTGCTTTCTGAAGCAATGCTTTGTTCCATCGGTAAAGCACGAAGGTTGAACCCTGTATAGGTTCTCTAATAGCTAGAGAGACCACCTAAAAATGATGAGTTTCTTTGATTTTACCAAATTGAAAACCTCTGGAATATAAACAAGAGGAAGATAGATGATCACAAGCCATCAAACCAAACTGAACTGCTTGAATTTTTGCACCAGGAGTGGCATAAAGTTATCCAAAAGCAGTGTGTAAGACTGGTGGAGAAGAACATGCCAATGTGCATGAAAACTGTGACTAAAACCAGGGTTATTCCACCAAATATTAATTTCGCTTTATGAATATGAGCTTGTTTTCTTTGCATTATTTGAGGTTTGAAAGCTCTGCATCTTTTTTTGTTTATTCAGCCATTTCTAATGTTCTGCAAATAAATAATGGTTTAATATAAAAGCTGTGTGTATGGTTGAAGGGGGTTTACTACTTGTAAGTAGAAAACAATGTAAAGGAAACAATAGCTTGTGCATCATTTTAAATTGTGCTGTATGAACAAAAAATCGTAATCAAGAATGACTCTGTGACTCATGTTTCTGAAACAGTTTCATTGATTTTGCTATTTATACGTTTATGTTTGAATAAAATTAACATTGTATTGTCACTTAGAGCATTTATTTGCAAGAAAGATGCAAAGCTTTCAGACCTCAAATAATGCAAGGAAAAAGTTTTCGGAGTTCAGAAATCATTCATATTCAATCAATCATATTTGGTGGAATAACCCTGGTTTTTAATCACAGTTTTCAGGCATCTTGGCATCATGTTCTCCTCCACCAGTCTTACACACTGCTTTTGAATGACTTTATGCCTTCACTCCTGGTGCAAAATTTCAAGCAGTTCAGTTTGGTGGTTTGATGGCTTGTGATCGTCCATCTTCCTCTTGATTATATTTCAGAGGTTTTCAATTTGGTAAAATCATTTTTAAGTTTTTACAATATCACCCAGCTCTAACTGGAGATTAGAATTCCAGGAAGTGGATGTCATTTCACTTTTGGACAAAAAAAGACAATGAAACTAATTATTCGTAATTTTCCTTCATTTCTTGAAGTATAGATCTGTCTAACCTCGACTCACGCCAGACTCTACCAGCACCCAACCCCCCCCCCCCCCCCCCCTCCTCTCTCTGCATGCGTACGCCTGTTTATTGTGCCTGCAGATTTTATAAACTCGTGCATTTCAGATGGTCCACAAACCTGACAGCGCTACGACGGATTATTATAAACATTTAAGCTGGAAACTGTTGACCAAGGTCAGCGCTGAACGCTTGCACATGTTGCTCGATCATCTTGATGCTATAATTTCTTCTGCTTTTTTTTTTTTTTTCTCAGCATATTTATATGGTGAATTCTTCCGAAAGCGTTCGGCCCATCCACCCACCCATTTAAACCCTGTGGTCTGCAGGCGGATGGTGTTAAATAGTGTTTTTTCTCCGTCGTTTCTTTGATGCATGGCCTAATGTTGTCTGTCAGAGGGCATTAAGAGGCTTTCTCTTGAATTCCCTGGCATGATTTTGTGATGGAGGTCAGGCTTAAGTAAACTTTCATTCAGAGTTTTGATTTAAAGATTTTTAAAGGGAAAAATAGAAGAGAAAACATTGGAAAGACACTTAGGGAAAAGTGGAAAATAAGCTTTGAAAGTTTTGGAACTTCTCTGCAGCCAAAGCCAATCAATGCAAAGTAAATATTATTAACTACAAGCATATGTGCCTGATGAAAATTAACGTGCCTGGTTTCCCCCAAATATTCAAGCCTGTTTTGAACTCCCAGCTTGTTTTTTCCCACCTCGAAGATATGAAGGCCTGATAGCTATAAATGGCCACCACTTTATTCCGTCCCCTATTTATTCAATCCTATCATCTAATTCATTTCAAACATCAAACACTAAGAGCACAGGTCCCACTTGTTTGTTTTGCTAATGAAGGCATCAGGATGCACTTTAGAAACAGAACTAAGTTTTTTAGGAGAGTCGCGTCTGCTGGAGCTAATCAGGAGGCAGAGAATGAACCAGTAGAAATGTTTTTACTGGCTGAGGCCCAGCATTAACCAGAGAGAGAGAGATGGAGAGAAGGAAAGGTGGATGGAAAGAAGGTAGAGGGGTGAATGTGGGGGCAAACTGGTGGGGTGAGACTATATAGCAGGAAAAAAAACAACATATACAGCTTTGAAAAATTGTAAGAGACCTGATCTGATCTGATTTTGCTATTTATAGGTTTATGTTTGAATAAAATAAACATACTTGTTTTATTCTATAAACTACTGACAAGATTCATCCCAAATTCCAAATTAAATTATTGTAATAAAGACGTTTAAATTTTAAAGAAAATGAGAAATTAACTAAGTAATTAAAAAGATGCACCTTTAGACCTCAAATAATGCAAAAAATCATTAATTCAAGTTCAAATTCATTTAGAAACAACAATACTAATGTTTAAGAGTTCAGAAATCAATATTTGGTGGAATAACCCTGATTTGTAATCACAGCATTCATGCGCCTTGGTTCTCCTCCACCAGTCTTACACACTGCTTTTGGGTGACCTTATGCCTTATACTCCTGGCCTGAAACGTTCAAGCAGTTCAGCTTTTGATCATCAATCTTTCTCTTGATTCCATTAAAAAAGGGTTCCGTGGGGTTTATCTCTTTTCTGGAGCTGTAGTTTGATTTTATATTAAATATTCATATGACTTATGTCATATTAATGTTTTTTGTCACTTTTTTCACCACCACATCAGTTAAATAAAAACATAAATCTGTTAAAATTGTGAATTCTAATATACTTATTTCAAACCATATCAAGTTTTTAAAAGGAAAAAGTATAATTTTATCATGATATTATGGATTTGATGGAAATATGTCCATACAGTCTTGATTTGTCACAAGAAAGTGATTTTTTGTGTTTCTGATTTTTTTTACATTACAACCAGTTATTTAAACTTTATTTAAACTTGAAATATATTGATTTGTAGAAAAAAGCAAATATTAAGGAGATATAAAACCACTAAAAACTATAAAAACATTATACCATTAACTACATGCTAAATACTGCAGTGATGCTGTTTATGACAGTAAATGACAGTAACTACACTTCTAAAAGTTTAAGTTGAGCTGATTTTTGTGCTCTCTTGCTTGCTGGTTTTAAAGCAGCCCAGTACAGTCTTTCCTGTTCTCTCTCTCTCTCTCTCTCTCTCTTTCCTCAAGCTGGATGTGGTTCTTTGTAAACGTATCCACATCACACTATTATTTCCATGCCTTTTCCTTCCATGCTCTACCTCTCCGCTCAGTGGTTGGAAACACAGCCTGGGTCTGGTGAGGCCAAACCCGACCATGTGTTATACGCCTGATAACCTCAGGACAATGTTTCTGACCACCAGGCCCTATTATTACAAGTTCAAAGTATAAAGTATTTCAGATGGTGAAAGAACTTTTCATTCATTCATATAAAAAGAATAGTTAAAACAGTTTAAAAGACCATAATTGTATTTAATTTAGTTATAGAAAAGGGATTATAGGTAACAACAACAGCAATAACAATACTGATAATAAATATAGCTTTAAGCTACAATATGTGGGGGCTCAAGCACTTATTAAGTTCAAAGTATCCATTAATCAAAATTGCTTACAGATCTGGAGAAATTAAGAGAGCACTTCAGTTTCTGAATTAGTTTCTCTGATTTTGCTATGTATAGCTATATGTTTAAATAAAGTGAAAATTGTTTTTTTATTCTATAAACTGCAAACAACATTTTTCCCAAATTCAAAATAAAAATATTGCCATTTAGAGCATTTATTTGTAGAAAATGAAAAATGGCTGAAAAAAAAGATGCAGAGCTTTCAGACCTCAAATAATGCAAAGAAAACTAGTTTATATTAATAAAGTTTTAGGAGTTCAGAAATCAGTATTTGGTGCAATAACCCTGGTGGTTTTTAATCACAGTTTTTATGAATCTTGGCATTATGTTTTCCTCCACCAGTCATACACACTGATTTTGGTTAACTTTATGCCACTCCTGATGCAAAAATTCAAGAAAATTAAAAAGAAACCCATCATTTTTAAGTGGTCTCATTTTTTTTCCAGAGCTGTATTTATGAAAAGTTTTTCTTTTTATTTTTTTCTTTAATGCCAGACGAGTGATGAGATTAATTTATTCTTCTTGTAGATACATAATTATTGTAAGTAACAATACCAGCAATAACAGTACTGATAATAAATCTAGCTTCAAATGGCAATATTTGGGGCCCAAGCACTCTTTAGTTCAGTGAGACCTAATGAAACAGTATGGGGCCTCCTTTTGCAAACAGAAGATAAAAGATAAGTAGTCTGAGTTTATTGACTCAAAAGGGTCCATATGTTGTGGTTATTGATCAGGGGCCTTCAATTAATGTGTTTTTCAAGTGCTTCACAAATTGACCTTTTGACCTTGGCCAGTTGGGCTCATATCATGTGTCGAAAGGCAGGAGGGATCAACTTCCTGTTGATCAAGCTTCTTCATGTCTGTGAGAGCTCTGGTTTGTTATTGGAGCCCCAATAATGTCTCATTTTCTTTAGCTCCTTTCCTAAACCCAAACAAGTCACTTCAAAACAGTCATGTGATACAATTAAAGTAATGCCAGGCACCAAGTAGGTAGAGTCAGAAGTTTGTAAAAGTTTGGAGACACCTCTTCTCATTCAATATTTTTATTTTTTAACTTAAAAGTGTTAAACAAACCAAAATACTCATTTAGATGCTCTTATCTGGGTGCTGTTAACTTGTGGTTTCTGAGGCTGGTAACTCTGACAAACTTATCCTGTACAAAAGAGGAAACTCTTGCTCTTCCTTTCATGGGCCGTCCTGATGAGAGCCAGTTCATCATAACGTTTTTGATGGTCTTTGCAACTGAACTTAATATTTTCTTGATAAAGTTCTTAAAATATCTCAAATTGACTGACCTTAATTTATTTACTTACCGTATTTTTCGGACTATAAGGCGCACTTAAAAACTTTTAATTTTCACAAAAATTGACAGTGCGTCTTATAATATGGTGCGCCTTTTGTATGGATTTTACTCGTCAGGTTGTAAGGAGCAGTAAACACACACTCCGTGCAGCGTTATAGAGAGTTTCAGTGCTATACAGAGTCCAGAGCCGTGCAGCTCCGAGGCTGAGCAGCAATAGCATTAGCTAGATGCTAACCGCTAAGCTAGCTAGCTTATTCACTGTTCAGAGATCAGTATTATCTAAATTTTACCCGTCAGGTGTAAGGAGCAGTAAACACACACTCCGTGCAGAGCCGTGCCGCTCCGAGGCTGGAGCAGCAATAGCATTAGCTAGATGCTAACCGCTTAGCTAGCTAGCTTTTTCACTGTTCAGAGATCAGTATTTTCTAAATTTAGCACTTTTAATACTGCTGGAGCAGTATTATTAGAGTTAGATGCTAATCGCTAAGCGTTCACCGTTCAGAGGTGAGTTATCGGCCTGTAAGTCTGTGCTGCTTTGCCTGGCTAGCATTAGCTAGATGCTAAGCGCTAACTCTCTCAGAGGTGAGTTTTATCAGCCTGTAATCTGCTTGTTTACCGTGTTAAAACAAGCTACGGGGGACGAATATCTAATATCTCACTGTCTTACCAGAACACGCAGGATTACTCAGTGTAACGCTGTCGTTTAAGTTTGGGTTAACTTTACTAGTTTAGGTGACTAGCTAGCGTGCTAGCGGATAGCTATGCTAACGCTGGTGCAGCAAGCCTTAGTGGACATCTGGAAATCTAAGCTTACTGTAAATAAACTGAAGCACGTTACTCACCCAAATAAACAGTTTTCAGGAGAGGAATCTGTGTAGATTAATATCCAGCACTCG
The DNA here is from genome assembly GCF_023375975.1 of Astyanax mexicanus. Taxonomy (NCBI): domain Eukaryota; kingdom Metazoa; phylum Chordata; class Actinopteri; order Characiformes; family Acestrorhamphidae; genus Astyanax; species Astyanax mexicanus. The sequence continues at coordinate 9,535,077 of NC_064408.1, forward strand.
TTTGACTTTGAAATAGCTAGATTTGTATACTGAGACGCTCCACCGGCAAGCGACCACCCCCGGTGGGGGAAGGGAAACATGGCACCACCCCTGTTCACTTTGATATAGGCACCCTTTCTAGTGTCACTTAACGCGCCTTATAATGCGATGCGCCCTATGTATGGAAAAATAGCAGAAAATAGGCGTTCTTTGATAGTGCGTCTTATAATACGGTGCGCCTTATAGTCCGAAAAATACGGTAGTTGAGTAGTTCTTGCTTCTCATAATCTGGATTAGAACATTACTCAAATATTCACTATTCACTGTATACCTGTAACTCCACCTCTTCACTACTTTACAACTGATGCTCTCAAACACTTTATTACGAGACAAGAAATTCAGGTAATTAACTCTTGATGAGTTCAGCACAGCTGTTAACTGAAAGCCTGAATTCTAGGAGACTCTACATCATAAAGCTGACTGAGAAAATCCAGCTAAGATGTTCAAAACTGTCTAATCTAAGCAAGAGGCATTACTTTGAAGAATCTAACATTTTAATCCAGTGCATTTTATGTATGAATTTTATCAGTCAGGTATCAAGAAGCAGTAAACCTACTCCACTAGTGCTGGGAAACTTTGTGAATCTAAGCTTACTGTAAATAAACGGAAGTGCTTTACTCACCCAAATAAACATTTTCAGTAGAGAAATTTGTGTAGATTAGCTTTTAGCACTCGTTTATCTTTAAAAGAAAGTCTTTTTTTAAGAATTACAGTTTTGCTTACTTAATTTAGTTAGCTAATCCCCCACCCACTGCCACCACCCAGCAGTGAGACCTGCTGAATTAGAAGTTCCTTATAGTGTCACTTAAAATGTGCCTTATAATCCGGTGCACCTTATAGTATGAAAAATACGGTAATAGCAAAACATGCCATGCACGCGAAAGAAACACAGAAAGAAAAGTAGAAACAGTAAAAGTAACCACCCGCTTCTAGCTGTTAAACAAACACGCTGTTCTGAAGCTCCTCATAGAGCTGAACTTATCTGATTATCTGATGTTTCTGTTTAACCCACATCCCTGCTATTCTTCTCTATTGTGAGATGATTTGTAAAGGCAGGACGTGTGTGGGTCTCTCAATCTCCACCACAGACAAAACACTGATAAATCCTTCATAACTCAGACCTGATTAACTCTCTCCATCCTCTCTCCTCTCCACACAGCACCACAGTGGAGCCAGCGCCGGCCGTCGTCCGGATCATCAACGGCTACATCACGGTCCAGACTCACCCACACGAGCACGGGAAGCACAGCCACGACAGGACGTTCTCCGGCTCCGCCCCCTTCAGGGGCGTGGCTTCTGTCAGCCTGCTAATTCTGTGGGTTCGAATGATCATGCAGTGGCTGCTTGACCGTTAGACCAGCTGTGTGACATCAGGCTCGACCCCTGGACCTCCTGAACTGCTTAAAAGGACTGGAGAAGGTGCCGAGGTCATCCACTAAAACACTAAACGCCGCGGGCTAATTTATGCCTGTGGGTTTGGTGAAAAACCTTATATAAAAAAGACTGTTAAAGACTGTAAATCTAAACTTTTAAATATATTCTTCAGTTCCTGAAGGATTTGTGCTTCTACACTGCATTATAGTGCAGATTATGTTTTTTTTAATGTAAATATCAAATGTATCATAGATGTAATTTAGAAAAGTGAAGAAAAAAATTATGTTTTTTTGTTTGTTTTTATATATATTTACAGTAAATAAGATTTACTATATTTTTGTGACTAAATCAGGTACTAACAAATGTTTTGTTTTGTTTTGTTCTATTGTTTTTGTCGTGTATTTCATTGTTAACACATTACAATAAGGGCACATCAATTGACATATAGCTTATAGCATCACTTAGTAGTAATAAACATTGTTAAAAATGTTCATTATAGGATGAATACGTCTCAGTAATGAAATGACACTAGTTAAGACTTTGTTTAATTATTACATTAAAACATTAATACATTTTAATACGTTGTAAATAATGTTAATTATCATTAGTGCAATTAAGACATTAAATAAAAAAATGTTGTAATGATTAAAAAATGTCTTAACTTGTTTCAATTAATAATGAGCATATAGAGGTTAAAAGCTGGCAAAAGTTATGAATCTGAATTTTATATATTTAAATCTAATTATGATGTACTTAATTTTTTATTAAACTTTGATTAAAATATTGAATAGGGTAATTCATAAATTAGAATTTTTATATAATGCTATTTTTGTTTTTTTTTACTTAAAATTGTTCCAAATTAATGTTTAAAACATAATACAAATCAGATTCATACATTTAAATCTATTTCTGATTTAATACTCAGAAATACAGTAATAGATTTGAGTAAATTTATATTAATTTTAAGTCTAAAAATCTATAAAAGTTATTTTTAAATGTATATATATATATATATATATTTTTTTTTTTTTTTTTTCATTTTCAACAGCAGATTTCATCACCTAAAATAAAAAAAAAACACGAAAAGCTATTCAAATTGAATAGTATGATTTATGGCATTACATATTTCAGGTTTATTAAAAGCCAAGTGAACATAATTCTAATATAGAAATTGCATAGAAAAAAGCTTCATAAGCTTCAAGTACTGTTAATTAATGTACCCTTATTGTAAAGTGTTAGAATTTCACTTATGGGGGAAAAACAATGGTTTGTTTTATGCTCACTATTGTCAATAAGCCCTAATATGTTTGAATTGTTTTGTATTACATAGAGGTTATTCATTTAATTTATTAAATATATAGCGTTTAGCCTGTTTTAAGTGTGATTATTTTGACAGCTCTTTATGGAATGTGATTGTTTTGACTGGGTCTTTCTGTGCTTTTAAAAGACTCTCTTATCACTGTCATCCATTAGCACGCATTCCAGTCATGTATGTGGCACAAAGTCATGGGATTTGTTTATGCTGTTAAAGAAATAAACTATTTATCTAGTTGAAGGCTCCCGGATGAGGTGCAGATAAGGGTTTAAAAGTGAACTGTGGTGTTTACTGAGCGGATCAGATGACTAAGATCTGAGGCTGTTCACTTCTACAGAAAGGTCACAGTTGTTTTTTGTACAATTCTGGTAAAATATATTTTAGACCCTTTATTTTTGGGGTGGTGGATATTTGTTGGAACTTTAAAGAATGGACCAATGATATTTCTCCAAAATCGCTTGTTATAGGATTATATTATGTTATATATTATGTTATATTATAAGATTAGTATAGGTAAAAACAATAAAACCAGCAATAATGATAATAAGTAGAGCTTCCAGCGGCAATATTCAGGGGCCCAAGCATGTTTTAAATTATTGAGGCCTAATGAACCGTTATATATGGGTCTTTTTTTTTTTTGCAATTTTTTAAATGATAATTACTGAAAGTGTATTTCCTTATGTGGTCCATATGTTATGGTTATTTAATCTTCAAAAAGGTTAAATTTGTCTTCAAAATTCTGGTAAAATATAACAGAACCGTTATTTTGGGGGGGTTATATTTGTTGAGCATTAAAGAATGGACCAATAGAATCTCTCCAAAATAAATACTTCAGAATAATTTTGAAGCTAAGTACATTTTATGTACTTATGTATGCCCATTAAGTTTATTTAATGCTACACCTGTCACAAGAATAATTTTTTAATTGTAAAATAATGTTATTATTACTATTATTATAATATTGAAAATGCTAATAAAATATTCATATTTTTAAAATAAATAAATAAAACGAAAGTAAAATAAAACTGCTCTTTGTAAAGCGTCAATTAACAGGCCCATTCACATTCATGTGCTCTTCTTACTAAGAAGAACGTAATGCAATATATTGATAAGTTTTGACCTAAACTTCATCAGATTTTCCTAAAAGCAGATAAGAAGAACTATTTTAAACTAACGAGAAACAATATTATACATGGTCATTTATTTATTGAGGAAAATGATCCAGTATTACATATCTTGGAGTATGTGGTCTCCATTGTGCAGCAATAAGTACTGCTAAACATTTCTGGTATCTGGAATTTCAGCCCATTCCTCTGTATAAATAAACAGCTTCAGCTCTGTTATGTTGGTGGGTTTCCTCCCATGAACTGTTGCTTCAGCTCCTCCCACAACATTTCTGCTCAAATTGTGGTCAGGACTTTGACTTTGACCCCATTTCAAAACAACATTAACTTTTTTCTTATTTGACTATTTAGTGGTAGAATGACTTGTTAGGGTCGTTGTCTTGGCGCGTGACCCACCATGTACAGATTTCCTGATATTTTTTTTCTTCAGAATTATCTGATATAATTCAGAATTGATTGATGTTGATGGAATCAATGATGTTAAGCAATCCTGTCCCAGATGCAGCAAAACAGTCTCAAACATGATACTACCACGACCATGTTTTACAGATGTCTATTGGTCTTAAATTTCCTCCATTTTCTGTTTGAAAAAAGTCTGTTTGACGGATTGGTGTAATCCAAATTTTTTAGATAAAAGGTTCTTTAAGTAAAAAAGAAATTCATCTAATTTTAATTTAATACTCAAATTATCTGGTAATCAGGTTCCCATACGTAACACTCTACTTCTTTTATGTAATATCGGACCATTTTACTCAATAATTACTTGACCAAGTCTATTTTATTTTATTATATAGTCTTATTTGCTTGCTTTTGTTCTCCTCATCTATGTTAAGAACTTGCGTGTGAAAATCTGGAGCAGTTTTAGGTCAAATGAATGCAGAAATGCAGTGATGGGAGTAACGGTGTTGAAATACTTTTTTCAGTAAGGAGTAATCTAACTAATTACTCTGACTGTCACTATAAGCCGCTCAATCAACTTTTTTTTTTACTTCGCGCATACAGACAAAGGCGCAAGTGTGTGTGTGTGTGTGTGTGTGTGTGTGTGTATGCGTTGTGTGTGTGAGTCACAAGGGAGAGGAGGATGAGATAACCGCCTAAGCAATGATTGGCTTAGGTATAGTAAGATTACGTCTTCAGCCAATCAGAGAGAGTAGGTTGGTGGGTGTTTAGAGCGCATGCATAATGATGGGTGTTTACAGTGCATAGCGAGAGATGGCGAGTGAGGAGGACTCCAGTGGCAAAACAGCCTTTTCCAGATGGAAATACCCACACTATTTCAAACTCATTGAGGTCGTGCTCTCTATTCATCTGGCTTATAAAACACGCTCTGAGAAGGTGGGGGCCGGGGGTTGAGGGTTATGGGGGCGAGTAACACAAAAGTAACATAATAGTTACTTTTACTGGTAACTAGTTACTTTTATAGTGGAGTACCTCAGTTTTTAATCACTCAGTTTTCATGCATTGCGGCATGTTCTCCTCCACCAGTCTTACACACTGCTTTTGGATAACTTTATGCCTTTATTACTCCTGGTGCAAAAATTCAAGCAGTTCAGTTTGGTTTGAGGGCTTGTGATCATCCATCTTCCTCTTGATTATATTCCAGAGGTTTTCAATTTGGTCAAATCAAAGAAACTCATAATGTCGAAATGGAGTCGTATTTTTTTCCAGAGTTGTATAATGAACAAAGCTATTAAGACACCAGGGGCCCTATTTTAGCAATCTATAGCACACTGGTGGTTGACTGTTGTCAGGGTTTTAATCAGTCAGTGGAGCTTCTGTGTTTTCCACCACCAAAATAGAAACACACAAGAAAATTAAATGAACACACCACACCCATCAGTAAGTAAGTTTTGGAGAAGTAACTAGTAGCTATAATTAATTACTTTTTCAAAGTAGCGTGCCCAACACTGATGAAATGTAGACAATCCGAAAGGGTGTAGGGTGTTTTTTGGTGAACATCTGCTCAGCCTATTTATAGTTCTGCCACCCTAGGTGTCGGATCAGGGCACGATTTACAGCGATGTCGCTGGCAACTTTTCACAGGTTTCTTCAGCCAACCCTGAAACACGGAGTGCTCGCTCCGGGCTCTGAGTTCTCTCCACGTGGGAATAGGAGCCCGGCGCTCCTCGGCTCTGATTTTCAGCACGTTTAACGGATTGATGGTAGGCACCAGATGGCTCGCATTTCGTTCCCCGGCAGAACCCGAGTCATTCTGCATGGTTCGCTTGTGGGAGACGAGGACCCAGATGTTGTTCAAAAACACTCTTCCACTCGCTCTCCCGACAGCAAATGATGCAAAGGACTTGATATCTGGCAACCATGCTCCATAATGTTTTATGGGTACATTTCAATAATCTGCTGCTTAGTCCAAAAGGGAAGGTATTCATCTGGGTTTAGCGCTCCGCTCAGCTCGCGGTTCGGCCCGGGTAGGGTGCCTGAGACTCGACCACCAACACTCGTGAGATGTTTTCTCTGTGCGGGTTATGCTGGCGCCCGGGCAGCGCTGGGAAGAGTGATGTGATTTAGAGCTGCTGGAATACCTCTAGGTCAGCCTGGTTTATTGGGTATGACTTTGGGTGGACGCTGAGACATGTGCGTCCTGTTGACCACAAGCTGGAGGTCCAGGCTCAGTGGTTTGCACTGTAATGTGTGAACATTTCATTGCCCTTGTAAATGTGGCTGCCATACCGTTCTGACCTAACGGACAACACAGAGCTGAGGCTGAAATTTTACAGCCAGCTTTACTAGAAGAATCCGAGAAGCAGAATCGCCAGATTATTGCTCTCAAGATCTGATCAGTCGACACGTTTAACTGCTTTTGCAATTTTATAACAATAGAAAGTAAGCCAGCAAAGCACACACACTCTGCGTTTGACTTTACAAGTTTCTCTGATTTTGCTATTGATAGGTTTATGTTTGAGTAAAATGAACCTTGTTGTTTTATTCTATTAACTACAGACAACAATTTCTTCCAAATTTCAAATAAAAATATTGTAATTTACAGCATTTTTTTGCAGAAAATAAGATAAGTCTGAAATAACAAAAAAAAAAAGATGCAGAGCTTTTAGATAATCAATAATGCAAAGACAAAAACAAGTTCATATTCATAAAGTAGTTTTATAAGTTCAGAAATCAATATTTGGTGGAATAACCCTGGTGGTTTTTAATCACAGTTTTCATGCATCTTGGCATCATGTTCTCCTCCACCAGTCTTACACACTGCTTTTGGATAACTTTATGCCTTTACTCCTGGTGCAAAAATTCAAGCAGTTTAGCTTGGTTTGATGGTTTGTGATCATCCATCTTACTCTTGATTGTATTGCAGAGGTTTTCAATTTGGTAAAATCAAAGAAACTTGTCAATTTTAAGTGTCTTTTAAGTCTCTTTTTTTTTTTTTTACAAAGCTGTATAATGAACAAAAGTATTGGGACACCAGGGGCACTATTTTAGCAGTCTATAGTGCTCTGGTGAGTGTTTAATGAGTGAGAGTGTACGAGTGCTGGGGAGCACCTATAGGAATGCATTCTAGTGATTGACTGTTGTCAGGGTTTTAATCAGTCAGTGGAGCTCCTCTGTTTTCCACCACCAAAATATATCGAAACACACCAGAAATGTACCTGAAGCCACCTCACTTCCAGACCACCACACTCATCAATGTAGATTTATTCCTAAACTCTGACGCTATTTTAACAGCGCGGGGGCACAAGGTGTGAAAATAGACTGTTGAAGTTTTTAGTAATTGTGTTCAAGTAAATTTCTCTACCATCCAGGAAAAGAAGTCTTTTTAGATGTGAGTATTTGCTTTTCAGCAGCAAGAGTGTTGTTGTGGTCACAATGCTTCTATTGCCTTCTCAGTTGAACTCCTGCTTCTTTGGATGGTGATTAAGATGGTAATAAAGTTACACATATATGGTGTCTTTCTAGACTCCCTAGAATGCTTAATAATCACACTCAGCATTCAACCAACACACACCAGCAAGAAGCAGGAGGCAATCACACACAGCATACTCTCAACCGGAAACAACCCTCCACCTGCAGGACTGGATCGGGCACTAAGGCACTGACTCAAGCCAGTTCCAATTCATATCTGAGTGTACAGACATACACGGGCTGCAGGATACTGTAATATGTATTGCACTATTACAAACATATAGTAGTTTTCATCAGATTGTACCAGAATTAAATTATCCAGCATGAAATCATATTAAAAATGCACTCAATGTATAGAAAACTGAAGTAAAATAAGTATGCCATGATAAATGAGAACATCTATATTTTCCTTTTGTATCAAACAACAAAAAGTTTGATACAAGTTTAATATAGGGCCTTTCTAGAAACCCAAGGACGCTTTACAATTTACACATTTTACACACAACCATTTATACTCAGCACTCATCCACACACTCAAATAGGCATGTTATAGGCCATTGTGATGCACTGAGCTTACTAATCCTCTTGTTAGTGATGCAATCCACTCTTTACAACAAAAACTCTTTAAAATCTAGTAGAAAGTCTTCTTTGGACAGTAGAGACAGTTACTCAAACAAAAGCAGGATAAACTCTTTTTAATATCCTTCATTTCAGAAGAAACAATGCATGGGCAGATGTTCCGTTACTTTTATCCATATAGTGCACTTTCGCACTTTGTGCACTTATGCACTTTTATCCATATAGTGCATATAAGTTGCAGAGGGTAGTGGTTTCCCAGGACTGGACTTTAACACCTCTGCTCTGGTGTTTATTAGTGATTAGTGACTCATTTAGGCCTCAGAGTGTGAGCTCCACGTTAAGCTCCAATAAACACTCTTACTGTCTGCTGCCTGTTGCTTTTGGCCAATAAAAAAAATGGGAATCGGCCACTAAAACACCCTCATAATAAACACAAATGACCACATATTCATCTTAACTAAAGAGCACCGAGGGCTGCTGCCAGATGGGATCATGGGTAAAGAGGAATGATGTATTTGTGTTTTATCTCTCAACATTTATGATGGCAGGACCTGACGCAGTGAAATCATTTGATAAGCAGAGAATCCGAGCGAGACTTCACGCACCATTAGAGCTCTAATTTTATCCAGCATATATTTATACAAGCAGAATTCACACTTCCTAGCAGAAAAGATGAGACAGACTTCATTTTATATATATTTAAATATTCCAATGAAATAAAACAAGTTAACATGATCAGCTCGTTCACATTTATGGTCTTTTCTTTCTAAGATAAACATACTGGATAATACTGAGATCAGCTAAACGTAAGTATTTAGGTCATGTCTATATGTTGTACGATAATTTAATACCATAATTATTGTAATTGGCCCATTATCACTAAACCTAAACACTGGAGTTTGGAGAAGAGAACACAGAAGAGTTTCTGGATGGTGCTGATTTACGGCTTCTTCTCTGCAAGACACAGATTTAACTTATATATAATAATTTATAAATTGCATACAATAATAGAGGATTATAAGGCGCTCTATAAATTAACGTCTATTTTCTGGTCTACTTTCATATGAATTAATGAATGAAATTCAACTTATATAGCGCCTTTCTAGAAACCCAAGGACGCTTTACAATTTACACATTAACACTCATCCACACACCGATGAGAAGCGGCAGCCAATAGCACACAGCGTACTCTCAACCGGAAACCACCGTCCACTTGGGGGACTGCATCGGGCACTACAGCATTTACCCAGTCATACAAACATTTACACACACACAGACTTACATAGATACAACACACTTTTTCACTACACACCAGATCAATTTAGAGTATTGTATTTTTCTGGGTAAACAATTTACCTGATCTCCATGTTTTTGGACTGTGTGTGTGAGGAAACCGGAGTCCCTGGACGAAACCCACGCAGACATGGGGAGAACATGGAAACTCCACCCAGATAGGGACTTGAACCCAAGACCCCAGTGCTGGGAGGCAAACATGCTAACCACTAAGCCACCGTGCCGACAAGGTGCACCGGATTATAAGGCACATTAAGCGACACTAGTAAGGATGTCTACATCGAAGTGAGCAAGGGTGTCGCCATGTTTCCCTTTTAATGGAGAAGCTGGAGGTAACACCTAAAGTAAACAAAACTGTAAAAAAAAACTGTAAAAAAACATTTTCTACACATTTTCTAAGTTAATCTACACAGATTTATCTCCTGAAAAATGTTTATTTGGATGATTAAAGCACTTTTGTTTATTTACAGTAAGCTTAGATTTCCAATATGTTGACTAAGGGTGAGTTTTCAGTGAAGTTTCTCCAGCACTAAGGCTGGGTGCCGCAGCATTAGCATTAGCTGCTAACTTCAGTGCCAGCAGGACCAAAATGCCATCTGATAGGGCTAGCAGCTAGCGGTTCGTACCACTTAGTTTGTTTAAACACAGCAAACACACAGACTACTGTCCTGTAAACTCTCCTCTGAATACCGAAAGAGCTAGCTCTGTGGTTAGCAGCTAATGCTAATGATGCTGCACCCAGCCTTAGTGCTGGAGAAACTTCACTGAAAACTCTCCCTTATCACACTGTACTTCAGTGAAGTGGCTTTACTGCTCCTTAATACCTGACTGGTAGAATTCATACATAAGACGCACCGGATTATAAGGAGCACTGATGATTTTTGGGAAAACTAAAGGTTTTTAGATGCACCTTATAGTCTGAAAAAAACAGTACAATGCCATCTGAGGGCCCAAGGATCACCAGCAACCTTTATTAACTGATAGAATTGTCCCTTGTGCACAGGGATTTCTCTAGATTCTCTGAATATTTTTATGATCTTAAGTTACTGTAGTTGGATTTAATATCTGAAAGTATTCACACTTTTGGGTTGAGAAACACTTTTTTTTAAAACTGTTCTATAATTTCTATAATAATGAATGATTGCTCCCAATGCTGCTGTTTTTATTAGTACTGTTTTCATTTGTACCAACTAACTTACTTTTCCCACTTTTTGTTGCCCAGTGCCAACTTTTTGTGGAATGTGTTGCAGGCCTGAAATGCAAAAAATGGATATACAGTACCAGTCAAAAGTTTGGACACACCTCTTCTCATTAGGAGTGTTTTGTTTTGGTTTTTTTATGATTTTTTTTTACATTGTAAATTTAATAATAAAGACTATATTGATGCTACAGAGAAATACAAAAACTTAATTATTCTGTAAATAAAAAGTATTAAACAAACCAGATTTTTTTTAACTTTACTGTGCAGCTGTAACATTGCAAATTTCCCCATTGTGGGATTGGTAAAGGATTGTCTTATCTTATCTTTTTATACTGTCCCAACTTTTTTTTTATTTGGGGTTCAGGTTTAATTCCTTTTTTTCTTTTAGAATAGATACTATTAGGACTGTGCTTGTGAATGAGGTGAATAAGGCTCATTGGCCTGTATTTGACCCAGTATTAAGGTCATTTTGCAGCATTTTCTGGATGTACAGAGCTGCCTTGTCCTGCTTTTCCTGTTCTGATGTATAATAGAGTGTTAGAGCTTCTGAAAGGAGGCATGTAGCTATGATTTACTGCATGTTTACTAGCCTCTATAACACATGGCCTACCCCTGATTAGGCGGCGCTGATACATTTATTACATGTTTGTTATCACCAGACACAAATATCCCTCATATCGGCCGTCGGACTGACTGAGTTCATTTGCTGCTGTTTATTTGCGTTGCCGTGCCCCAGATTGCTTAAGAAAGCCGGCGTGATTACTTTGGGCAAATTTGCAGACGCTCACATACATCACTTGTCCGCTGGCGTAACAGCTCACATACGTCTTTATTAGCGACGCCAAGCTTTCCTCTGAATATGAAACGCCCCTCGTTTCCACCGGAGAAATCCCGTCAATCCCGTAAACGTGTTGATGTGCAGTTACTGCTGAGCACTTCACGAATGCTCGCGCCTTGGCCCGGAGCGGCGAGGGCTGCGGGCCAAATGGCGGCGCTTGTTGAGTGATGAATGGTGTAGCGGGGGAGAAAGAGGAGCTTTGAATCATATTTTTTTCTTCTTTTTTTCCAGCCTTGCTGGGAAGGACAGCGCGTGACGTCCGTTTCGGCTGCAGCGCGGTGAATCACAGAGGCCCTGGAGTTCAAAGGAGCAGACGATGCCAACACCACTCGCTCATAAACATTAAAAACGGTGTTGAAGCGATCAGTCAGCCGTATCGTCGGTCGGGAGGCCAGCGTTCAGTGCATGCCAAGCGGGTTACGCTGCAGCAGGCCGGAGTACTGCACGGCGGTAATGCGCGGAGAATCGGTGGCAAACATCTTACAGCACATGACTCAAACTGTGGTCAGCCTGTTGACTTTGGAAGATCAGAGCATTCCCATGTAGAGTATCCTGCAATGTACTGTAGAGATTCATTGACTTTAACATACGTGAGACACTAGAAATGAGGAAGTTGCACTTAATTGTGTCTTATAGTTTATGTAGTTTTGGCAAAAAGTAAATGTCCATCTCTTTGTAGAGATTATAATCTGTATATAGATAATTCCAATATTCACTTTTATTTTTCCTACATTGTAAATGAATAGTAACATCAACCAGATTATAAAGGAACACATAATGAAGCTTTTCGAGGCTCTTATCTGGGGAGCTGTTGATTTGTGGTTTCTGAGGCTGGTAACTCTGATGAACTTATCCTGTACAACAGAGGGAACTCTTGCTCTTTCTTTCCTGGGGCGGTCCTGATGAGAGCCAGTTTCATCATAAAAATAATAATTAAAAAAAAACACTGAGGTTTTAAGGTGTTTAAGGTGTCTAAACTTGTGACTGGTACTGTATGCATTAGTGGTGTCCACACACTAATGCATTTTTCTTGTGGGAATAATGTCCAGTAATGATTACGTTGGTATCGAACACATTCCAGTAATTTTCTTATATTTTCCTATACTGGGTAATCTGGGATGAAAAAGCTTTAACTTTAATTCATGGATTAAATCCAATAAATCATGGGTTTATGACACCCGAATGTTATTATACCAACTGAAGGTGCAAAAAAAACTTTATGAATCTGGATTGTATAACCTTTTCTCTCACTCATTCTTTAACTTATTCACTCATTCATTCACTAAAACTCACAGTCATTAACTCTCACTCTCTTACATACAGTATTTGATCACTATCACTCATTCACTTTCACTAACCCACCTTTACTCTTTCACTTTAAGTCATTCACAGATGCATATTCTTTATCTCATTCATTTACTATTTTCACTATCTTATTGTCTCTCTCACACATTCACATTCATTTATTTTCACTCATTTACTAATGTTGCTACTCACTCTCATTTACTCACTCATTCACTTGCTCTCATTCACTCACTCTCAATCATTCAGTCATTCACTTACTCATTCACTCTCTCCCATTCACTCACTTTCCTTCACCCACTCATTCACTTACTCTCATTCACTCACTTATTCACTTTTACTCAGTCTCACTCACTATCATTTATTTACTCCTTCTCATTTACTCTCATTTACTCACTCTCATTCTCTTACTAATTCACTCACTCATTCACTCACTCTAATTCACCCATTCACTCACTCTCACTCACTCACTCACTCACTCACTCACTCACTCTCATTCTCTTACTAATTCACTCACTCATTCACTCACTCTAATTCACCCACTCACTCACTCTCACTCACTCACTCACTCTCATTCTCTTACTAATTCACTCACTCATTCAATCACTCTAATTCACCCATTCACTCACTCTCACTCACTCTCATTCACTTACTCTCATTCACTCACTCACTCACTCACTCACTCTCATTCACTTACTCTCATTCACTCACTCTCATTCTCTTACTAATTCACTCACTCATTCACTCACTCTAATTCACCCATTCACTTACTCTCACTCACTCACTCACTCACTCATTCTCATTCATTTACTCTCATTCATCCACTCTCACTCATTCATTCACTCACTCGTTTATCTACTCTCACTTATTCACTCACTCATTTACCACTTTTTTCTCACTCATTCACTTTGCACTTCACATAATAGCTTGCATTAGATATAAGACTAAATAGGAGTTATTATGCAGCTATAACAGTTCATTCAGTTATAACTACAGTATACAGATACTGTACAGTTTTCTGATCCTCTTCTACAGTTCATTTAAAACTCTGCTCCACATGAAACTCACAGCGTTCACACAGTGTAGAATAGATCAGTCTGCATTTTCTAGCACTGTTATTAAAATCTGTTTGTTTTCTTGTGAGAACTGTGATTGTTTTATTCCTCCAGTTCAGTCAAAGCGTACAATGTGAAACAATCATCGAGCAATTGGTGGGAAAGTTGTTAATTGTTCGTCAACAGAAAGGGTATATAGAGCAGGGAGGCAATTTAAATATTAATTTCTGTGTGTTTAGGCTGCGAATTTAAGATTCATTGCCGCGCTGAGTTTTCCCCTGAATCTCGGTGGTTTAATTGAATGCGAGTGGCTGGCCGGCGAGGTGATGTGGAGCATGGCGATGCTGAAAGAGAGCGTTTTCTGCTTCTGCTCAGAGGTCTGGGTGCGAGGTCTATATTTCACGGCGGGAGAGTTAAACAACAGGGCCGGCTCACGGCTCCTTTTTCAGAGCTACAGATGTCATAACATAATTAATTGGCTATAAAATTACCGGGCCTTGATTGTTTTTGCATTTAGCTTAATTCCAGCCTTGCCATTCTAATCAATCAAAAGCACATGTGCTGTGGCACTAGCGCTGCTGAGGGCCACCGCTCGCGTCTGGGCTGGGGGAAGCGGCGGGTTGTGTTCGGTATTTGTTTGAGCTACATTCCTGGAGGCGAGAGCGCCGGCTCGGCAGCGCTGCAGAACACGCGTGCAGGGTTTATTTTGATAGGCTATGGAAAAATACAAAAGATGAATATACATGTATCGGCGTTTCCAGCAGGCCTGGTCTTCGTAGCAGATGGGTAATCAGGAGCAGAGTGGACCGGCCTGCTGAATGGGGCTCATGTTAAAGGTCTGCACTGAATCAAAAATCATGTGCAGCTCAAGCCCCCCCAACCACCCCCCGCCTCCCCTCCCGACTCCCACCCGCCCCAGCCCGCCGCTCTGTTTCCATTTAAGCCGGGGATTCCATCTGGAGCCGTGTAATTAGCTGCTTATGGACGATGTGTGCCTCAAAGCTACGCTAACTGATATTTGTAGGTCTCGGTTCGAAGCCACATCTTATTAACTCCCTACGAGTCACATGACACACTGTGCGGCTTGTCGTAACACAGGCAAAGTGTTAGTGTGGTCACTGCTGTCGGCTCCTCTCTGATGGGAACATGATGGTAGTAGTTCCGAAAGCTCATTCACTGATTCTGAGGGGTATTTAATCAGAATATAGTTACAGGGGTTGCACAATGAAACTGAAACACCTGGTTTTAGACCACAATAATCTATTGTGGTGACGGACAGTTCTGGTGGAAACAGGAGAGTTGAGGTGCACATTAAATTCTGCCGTGATTTGATCAGCCGTGGTTTTATGTTTTTTGGATGCAATCTGGGTTAGCACCCGAACATCCCTTTCAGACAGCTTCCTCTTACAGCATCCACAGTTAATCCTGTTGGATGTGGTTGGTCCTTCTTGGTGGTATGCTGACATTACCCTGGATACCGTGGCTCTTGATACATCACAAAGACTTGCTGTCTTGGTCACAGATGCTGGTGCAATGTGCAATTAGCAAAGATTGACCACCAGGCTGCTCCAATTTAGCCATGAAACCTCACACACTAAAATGACAGGGGTTTCAGTTTCATTGTACAACCCCTGTACTTTACTAAAGGAATTTAGTATAGTTTATTATACTAAGGTAATAAAGAGCACTGAAGAGCAATCAAAGCTAAGAGATGAATGAAATGAAATAAAGGAAAGCGAAAGAGGAAAGTGAAGTGACTCGGTTCTGATACATCAGCTCACAGATGCTTTGTGGTGATCGACATCACCCTAGGAGTGGTGAGGGGAAAGAGCTTGGTATGGTATTTAAGGTACTTTACTGAGGAAAACCAAAGAGAAGAAAGTCCACAAAACTTGAAAGTCACAAAAATGCTGATCCTGGTTACGGAAATTAGTGGAAAAGAACATTCCGCTCCCAAACTGCTGGAAGTCTTCAGAGATTCTGCATCCCGACACCTCACTCTTCATGTTTCCATACATACATTGTCATCAATCAGAAGGAATGTGTTCCAAAATAGACAAAGTGTCCTGCCAAGAGCATCTTCGTGGTCTGGAACTGACCACTGATGACGGGTTAGAGGACAAACTGTTCAACGGCAGATGAGCTAAAGTCTTAAACTCTACATCAGAGAGGGAGGGGTTTCTAATAAAGTTGTACCCCATCACTCAACACTGTACCACACCACTAATGAGTGTCAGAACTGTGCTGATTCTGGTGCATCTCGGGTCAGTGAGGGTCGTTGTTAGGCTTTTTTCCATTGATTACCCCAAGATATTTCATCCATCTGGTTAACTTACAGCACAAATTCCAACCAAAATGGAACAGCAAAGGATTTACTGTACTTTTTAATGTTGCCATTCCCTTTCACATCACTTAAAAATGTTTTGGCACTGAGGATACCAAATGCTATCCCAATCATCAAAAAATAGATATTCCTAAAAAAGATGTCATCTTTAAGGCAGTTCATGTTTTTCTAAGATCTCAGACCCTGGCCTTTGGATTTAACTGTTGCTGATAACAGTCTGGATGGTACTTTCTGTTCTTGGTTTATTTCCTCCTGGAATAATGAAATCACCTGACCACAATGCACTGTTTCCATGGTGTGATGTTTCTGTTGTAAGTGGTATTAGTGAATATAGTAACTCTGTATTGTAGTAGAGAAGTGGGCGGAGCTTGTGGTCATGGTGAACATAAGGCTTCTGTTCTGTATATATATTGCTTTAAATTTGTATGGTGGGATGAAACAGAGTCTCCTACTCTGGACCTCAAGCCTCTTTGTGGACGCATGTTCTTCACCTGTAGCCACAGCTGGACTTCAAAGGCCCTATGAAGTGATGGTCGTTAACAGACCAGTGGTTTCCCTCCAGAAAAGGACAGACACAGAGAATAGGAGCATGTGTGTGTGTGTATGTGTGTGTGTGTGTGTGTGTGTGTGTTTGGGGGTTGTTTGAAGGGGATTGAGTGCAAACACCTGCACCAGTATGGAGCTTTAATGTCCAAAAGCATCTACAGATGAGCCGCTGATTTGTGAACAGCCTGTCATCATTCGTTATCGGCTACTTATGATGGATTTCCATTTTTGTGTGAAGCCGATAATATATGGCAGTTTTTAAGATTTAAGACACATTTTGCTGTAGTTTAATTTAGCATTCCTCAATTGCTCCCAATAGTGAGAAAAAAGAGTCTCATTTATACATAGAGTATATGGACAAAAGTATCAGGACACCTGCTCTTTTACTGTTTCTTCTGGAAGAAGAAGGGTATTAAAAATGGTGTATCTTGCATTTTACAAGACTTCATTAGGACTCCTCCAATCACTAGTGCTGACCCAACACCAGGAGGGTGAAGACTAATACATGCCTCCTCCGATACATGTGAAGTCAGCCATCACCTCTTTTTGAGCTGCTGCTGATGCAGCATTGCAGAGTAGCATCACAGCACTATCGCTCGCAGGAAAGCACAGCGACTCGGTTCCTATACATCAGCTCATCAACATCACCCTTGGGAGTGATGAGGGGAGAAAGAGCTCTATCCACCCACCCAGAGAGAGCATGGCCAATTGTGCTCTCTCAGGGCTCAAGCAGCTGATGGCAAGCTGCATGCCCGGGATTCGAACCAGCGATCTCCCGATCATAGTGGCAGCGCTTTAGACCGCTGGACTACCTGGTACCACAGTTATCATTTCTACTAGATTTTTTTTCAGAATGAGGTGAATAAATAAGTAGGAGAGGGGAACAGATAAAAAAATTATTAAATAATTCTGTGGAAATGCAACAATAATGTATTATACTGTATATTAAATATTTGCAAACTCAAGTCCAAAACTAATGCTAGTATTTACGTAACTTAACAGCAGTAGTTTCATTTGTCCTCATCAATCAGTCAATTTATGAAGACTTAATTTCAATATGCTGTGTACTTTTAAACTTCTCAGTTCCACTGATTTTAAATGTCAGTGCCATAAGAATTCTACCAATGAAGTCTGGAGCTAATATGAGCTTATTAATGGTGTAATAATATAATAGAAAAAAAGTGCTCCGGTGATCCGGTTAAACGCTGCTTTAGTCCGGTGAAAAAGTGGGCGGGGAAGAAAGATAAGATTCTGGCTCTTGCTCATGAATATTCATACATGCGAACATATCGCCTCTGATTGGCTAACAGCAATGTGACACCAGGAGGCAGCGAGATGGTCAACAGTTAGAAACATTTCAAAATAAAGACATTTTAACACTAAAAACAGTCTTTGCAATGTCATATGTTAATTTACCTGCTAAGTGCAGTTCAGCCACTGGCCTAGTCTTAGAGTCTTTGTAAAACACGGAATCCACCGAAGATCCTATGTAAACCTATAGTTATTTAAACACACAGAGGTGGGTAGCCCAGGTCCAGAAAGTAAAAATCCACCCCTCAGCCAACAAAAACCCGGGAGGGATTTTTACTTTCGTGTCTACATAACTATAGGTTTACATAGGATCTCCGGTGGATTTTACCTGGACTTCTCACCTCTGCTTACACAAGGTAGCTAAGTAACTAGTCTAAAAATAACTCTTTCATTGATTTCATGAGTAAATAATAAAACATTGAGATAAAGGGAAAGTAAATGAAAATGTATTAATAAGCTAATTTACACTGTTTACTGAATTTTTAAATCTTTTTACCAATGAGATGGTGTCGCTGCACGGCTTCAGGGCTTCCTGTGGGCGGTCGCAAGCCAAGGTGGGCGGGGCCATGAATACTAATTCGCTGGTTGATGTAGACACCGTGCTTTTCCTGATCGACTCGTTTTTTCTGAATATATTCTTTTACTAGTTACTGCAGAAAATGGAGGCTGAGGAAGAGTTTCACAAGCTGTATGCATACACAACTCAGAGAGACCTATAGCTTTTCACAAAGAAAGAAAAAGTGGATTTTAGTGGAAGGAGACCTTTAAAGGACCTGGAAGACGGGCCTGCATTAAATCCATTGCTGTAGGTAGGTGGTGCTAATGTTACTGCTGTAATAAGGCTGATCACTGTTGTCTAATTTATCAATAATTTATCTTTATAAGTGTAGCCAGGTGGCAATAAAAGTTCTCTTTTTGTTTATTAAAGAGAGTTTTTTTATTTGTTTTGTTTATTTCATATGTATACATTTGTTTCCAAGCAATGTATTATGTTAAAAATGTGTAAATGTTTATTTTCTGTGCATTTATATAAGCACTGGGTAAAAGGATGCTGTCTCTTTAAGGGAGTGGTCTTGTGGGGGATTATATTTCCCATTTATTTATCTGAGGCCATTTTGTGAGCAGCAGTTCTCCTGGGCAGAGCAGAGATTGGCTGGAGAAAAGTTAATCTTGTGGTAAATAAGTCATCTTTCATTTATAATCTCTAATATAGGTATAAAACTGTTCCTAAAAGTATACATAAACTGAGGATGACCATATTTTGTGTGAATTGATCATTATTTTCAAAGATGCATTTAGATTTAATGTGAGGCCATGCGGGCTGCATTCAGCCATAGAATCTTTGGAGACAGATACAGTGTGTTAGTTTTAAACAGAAGATAGACTGTAACTCGAAATTCATGTGTATCTGTATTTTATTTTTATTTTATTATATTTTATTTCGAAGATGACCTGTAAGCAGGTGGTTGAGGGCTAAAGAGGCCTGGTGTGTTTGGGGAGTCTCTAAGGCAGGGGTGTCAAACTAATTTTGGCCGAGGGCCACATTGGCATATTGGCTGTCCTCTGAGGGCCAGATGTAACTTATAAATGTAATAAAATGTAACCAAATGTAATATTAAATGAATGTAATTACTCCTTAATGTTAAATAACTCTCAATATATTATTTATTCAATCAAATATTACAGTTGCATGGAAAAAATGTTTGCTTGTTGCTCTATTAACATAAATCCTTTTAATTTGTCATGTTATGAAATCCAAAAACTCCATCAATCAAGAACCAAACTATTCAAGTGAATAGAAATGACATCAAGTTATATTAACTTTGATCAAAACGTTTGATACTGAAATAAGGCTTAATAAATATAGCAGTTCCTCATCCAACCACTAGTCGGAGCTGCAGCAGCAGCACAAGCCCGCAGTCTTTACTAAGTCAGAGCTACAGGCCAGCCACGGGCTACAGAGCTCAGCTGAGCCAGTCTGGAGCGTTTTTAAAATGTTTAAGTTCTTCTGTGTATGAAATAAAGATTTTTAACCCCACTAACCGGATAATACAGCTCTCTGCAGTTCATCTTTCAGCCCAAGCAGCTAACAGCAGCAGTTTAGAGCAGCGTCACGGAATCACTGCTCGAATTACATTAAAAACAGGTCAGTTAGCGCGCTGCTAACCTCATATTTTTTTATTGGAGGTTATTGAAAGGGTTATTGGGGGCAGAAATCAGTAAAGGCTGGTTAGATAAGTGATTCACGTCCTCGTACTTTGCTGAGGTGAAACTGCGACTAGCGCTGTCACAGTGATGTTTATTGTCATTAAAACAGATTTTGTCAGGTATTGTCTTATAAATATTTACACATAACTTATATCTCTCCTAAAAAGCGTTTATTTTGGTCAGTAACACTCTTCGTAACACAAAAGGCATACCGGTCTTTCGCCTTGAAGCACAGCCGTCCGTCTGCATCAACTTCTCTTTTTCTGGACATTATGGGATAAACATTTATATGTCTCAATTCCACCCGCGAAGTTACGCCTTTCCACATCAATGACTACACTGCCGTGTAGTGGCAGTCAGAGCCATAGAGAGAGCCGTAACTTTGCGGGTAATACAATCGACAAGCATTGTGGGAAATGTAGTTTTTGGTCAAAGAACGCTCCTGACCTATTTATTATAGACACTAAGATCTTACAAGGTCTCGCGGGCCACATAAAAGGACGTGGCGGGCCACATCTGGCCCGCGGGCCTTGTGTTTGACACATGTGCTCTAAGGGATCTGAGATGTGAGTTTTGAATTTTATTTCAGAACTTTGTAAACTAAGTCGGATGTAATGGCTGTGTATTTAATTTCTAATGTCAATTTCTATCTCTATATTTTTGTGTTTTACAGTCGTTCACCCACTGCCGTATATTTTTGATGTAAACTTTTATTTTTATTTCTTTATATTTTACTCTGCTCAGCTCTAAAGAAAAGCTAGAAAGGACGAGTTACTCATCACCACCTGAAAGTAACTTGCAAATAAAAGAACTCCAACATTTTATATTGTGTCCTGGATGTTCTCTTTCTCCACGGGCTACATAAGTGTAAAATTTAGCTGTATGTTAATTAAATTAAACAGAATAGGCCACAATAGCTTTTTATCTGATTCGAATCCGATTTACGATGTTATTGGTGCTGTCTCACTTTTTTGAACACACATCAAAAACTACACGTCTTCCTTTGAGGCTCAGAATCCCTGTTTTCCTTTCATCCATCGTGAGATAAATGAATCATTGAACTTTTAATTCATACGCAGATCACATCTGTTCTGTATATTAACCACAAAGCTTTACATGGAACTGCTTTATGGCCACTGAAGACTTCAAAACCCGAGTAAAACGGGTCAGTGAACACGCCAGGTGGACGTAAACGAACTTCACAAATCTGCACACGCAAACAGAGTGTAACCTCGGGTCAATCCGTCTTTGTTACGGTGAAGGCAGGCGAGACGGTTCACTGGCAGAGATGTGAGAGCATCTTCATCAAGCCCCAATCTCCCCGCCAATCTGTCGGGATGTATTCCAGAGTAAATAGGCAAAACATATGTTCTCTTGTTTATAGTGCATGAAGGGTCATCATTTGGCGCACGCTTCAGAGTTTACCGACGCTTTCCCAGAACAATAAAGCCGGGCCTGGTCCACATTCCACCGTCCAGAACTGCTTTAGACACAAACTCGGTTTAATCTGTGATTAGAATTCAGATTAACATCAAAAAATACAAAGAGGTGGACAGAAATACACACTAGGGCATTTCACAAAATTAGTACTTCAGTTCAAAATGTGAAACTCGTATATTATATAAATGTATTACACTCAGAGTGATCTATTTTAAGCGTTTATTTTCTTTTATTATTGATGATTGTGGCTTACAGCCAATAAAAAATCAGTGTTTTAGAAAATTAGAATATTAAATAAGACCAATTGGTACTTTTGGCAGTGTGGGCAGTGTGCCAAGTCCTGCTGGAAAATGAAATCCGCACCTTTATAAATGTTGTCAGCAGAGGGAAGAAGCATGAAGTGCTGTAAGATTTTCACTTTTATATCAGACTTGAAATGAAACACAGTGGATCAACACCAGCAGATGACATGTCTCTCCAAACCATCACTGATCATCAGTAAATTTTAGATTTTAAATATAAACTTTGACACAAGTGACATAGCAGCAACTTTATCAGAATGTTTAAAAATGTTAAATAAAATGCAGAAACTTGACAGACAGAACATTCCAAGAACTTTAACTCTAACATTCATAAAACATTCTAATAACCAAAAATTGTTAACTGGGCAGATACAGTGGCAAAACAAGGCCGCCCACACAATTATAGACAGGTGGTCTTAATGTTTTTGCTGAATGGTGAATAGTGTATGGTGAATATGCTGTATATAAAAGTGCTACGCCTCGATAAGCACAGCTGAGTTTAAATAAAAGATTTATTTTCCTCTTTCTTCTCCTCTCTCATTGATTAAGCAATCAGAGTGTTGTGATGAGCAATAACTGGAAACGACTGCAGTCAGACGTCTGTCTGTGACCTCCGGCTCGGTACATCAGAAAGGATGGAGATGACTGTAGATTACAGGAAGAGACACAGTTCAAAGTCTTAGTTTGTGAGACAGTCGTTTATCTCCAGTAAAATCTTTAGCATGTTTTTGGGGAACTCACATCAGAGCACCTCCTTGAAGTGCAGCAAAGTTACTAATACTGATTATATCACTGAGAGATCTCAATATAGACTCAAGATCTGTGAAGCAATTAAAAAGCAAAGTGGAGGACAGGTGTTTATATTCGCAATAAATCCCTTAAAGAGCTTCAAAGATAATTGGAACATCTCTTCACTCAGTAAATTTCATTTATATTTAGTGCACGCAAATATAGAGCAAGCAAAGAGGATCATTTTAGACTTTCAACCACCTTTTTTTCAGGTATACCTTTGAGAAGGACACTTTGGGGAGGTTTCTCAAACAGGGATTAAGTATAGTCTTGTACTATACAGAAATTAAATGGAGATTTCCCATTAAAATATTTTTTTTTTTGCCCAGGAAAAGGCTTAATACCTGTCTAGGAAACCAATACCAATTTTTTTGTCGGGTTATCTTGGGCCAAAATTTGCGAGATATAGACTAAAAACGCGTGTCCTTATAAGGAATGGTAGGCTTCTATACAGCTTTTCGTTTAGACATACGTTTTTCGTTAAACCTTCATAAATGTCTCATTTTTTGTCCATTGAAAATGAATAGGAATAAATGTACAAGACCTAATTTGGAAGTCCTATAGACCTTACAATGAAAAAAACAATATGATATGACAATTTTTGTACAAATTTGCACCATAGGAATGAATGGGGGCCCAACGTTCTGTCTCACACACCAGCTGAAGGTGTGCACAGAATGCCTTGTGTGCCTGGGGTTTCAGTACTGTGTTTGTATGGAGGAGCTGCTGGATAAACCAGCTACTTCTCAATAGTCTGGACACCCCACACATCCAGAGCACACTAGCATCCATAGTCGTGACAAGTGTTTGCACATTAGCAACCACACCTAGCAACACCATGGCAACCACCACGGACACCATAGCAACACCTTAGCAACCCCCCTTTAACCACTTAGAAACAACAAAGCAAACAACACAGAAAACATAGCAACACAATAGCAACCAGGCTCTGCAATCTGCAACCAGGCTCTGCAATCGCACTTGCAGCTTCTGCAGGAACTGCAGCCTATTCAAATCTGTACCTTTTACATTTAATTATTATTCACTTAGACCTCACCGTTTACCCAACACTGTTTCAATTGCTTTGCAAAAAGGGTGTACACACACTGAGGGTGCACAGTGTGCACATAGCGCTCCTGCATGGCAAAGATAGGATTGGGCGGCTGACTGTTGACTGTTGTCAGGGTTTTAATCAGTCAGTGATGCAGCTGTATTTTCCAACGTCAAGATATAAACACACCAGAAATGTACCTGAACACACCTCACTTCCAGACCACTGCACCAGACCATCAGTGTAGTTTTATTCCTGAACTCTGACGCTATTTAAATGGCATGGACGCAAGGCGTGAAAATAGACTGTTGACGGGGTGTAAGATAGCAAAGAGCATGTCTTGCGCAGGGTGCATAATAGGGCTAATGCCCTTAGTCCTATTTCTGGTTGGTAAACTATTCTTAGTTTGTAAACTCCAGCAGCACTGCTGTATCTGATCTTTTGCAGAGAAAAATAAAAAATATTAACTACAGTCTTACTACAGTAATTATAGAACTACACTACACTGGAGTTGATAAGATGAACAGTAACTATATATATTTATATATCAGGAGATAGTTTTAATCAGTGGAAGACTGTGTATATTTGATTTGATGCCAAACCAAACATTTTCTTTAAAAAAGGCTTGAAAGCTTCGCTATTCAAATCCTGCTGCTCTGAGAGCATCTGGCTTACCTTCAGGTGTACATTACCAAAAAAAAGAGATAAAATGTTTTCTTATGAAAGCAGCGATCCTTTTCTTTTATCCGATCTGTCCATGTAAACGACCCCAAGACAGTCTTATCTACTGCGGCAAACGGTTCTCATGCAACCAGGCGGCTGTTTTCCAGTTCCAGCCTGTTTTCTGAACCTCCACCAGCATGTTGTTCTGGTTTTCTTTGTAGAGAAAGAACCCCTCCAGTCCGTATCGGCTCTCCAGCTTCCACCCGAGGCCTCCGCGGGTCCTTTGAGAGGGAAATGTCAGCGTCTCTGAAGCTCTGGGAGCGCATGGCCCGGGCCTTTCCTGCCACTCGCGCTCGCCGAGCAGGACGCTCCCACTTAACCCCCCGCTCCGACAGCGCCGCTTGAAGTGGCGGCCAAAAGACGGCAGGAGTGCCGGGCAGCGTCGGCGGGCCCCGGGCACGCTAACAGGGCCGAGGCGGATAGGCTTTCCCTTCAAAGCCGGCGCAGGAGAGGACTGCCACAGCATGGGGGTGAGAAGAGGAGGAGGCCGCCTCAGTTATGGGCCTATTCCGTTACCATGAATATTAATACATCAAAGCAAAAACAGCCCTGCTGATCCTCATGGCTGAGGAACAAGAGGCGCAGAAATGTGCTCCTTCACTGACTCTCTAAACACTGTTTGACCATGCAGAGTGACAGCGGCTCACCCTCAGAAGCTCCAGTTCTGCTGGAGATGAAAAAGCATGTCAGAATTTCATATTAATTATTGATCTCTCAGAGCTGAGATCTGAGATCTTCAACCAAGCAGAGAAATTCTACCAAAACTACAGATGCCCAATTCCCAGATTCATGTTATGATATAAACTGGTATAAAATGTTTTATAGTATTATATACTGTATTTTTCACATCATATCATAAGGCACACTGAATCAATGAATGTCTTTTTTCTGGTCTACTTTCACACATAAGGCGCACTGGATTATAAGGTGCATTTTAAGAAACACTATAAGCAACTTCTAATTCACCAGGTCTCAGTGATTGGTAGTGGTGGGGGGTAGCTAACTAAGCTAAGTAAAGCTAAGCTTAGTAAACAAAACTGTAATAAAAAAGACTTTCTTTTAAAGTCAAACGAGCGCTAGATGTTAATCTACACAGATTTCTCTTGTGAAAACTGTTTATTTGGGTAAGTAAAGCTCTTTGGTTTATTTACAGGAAGCTTAGCTGATCAAATTTCTACTGCACTAAGGCTAGAGCATTAGCTTTAGCAATAGCGGTTAAGCACTCCAGCAGTGCTAGCCGGGGTTAGCAGCCTGCTACAGTCCAAAAATACTCCTCTCTGAATGGGGAAATAGAGAGCGCAGTTAGCGGCTAATGCTAATGCTGCTCCATCCATGCTAGCCGGGGTTAGGAGCAGGCTACAGACCGATAATACTTACCTCTGAATGGGGAAATAGAGAGCGCCGTTAGCGGCTAATGCTAATAATACTCCAGCCTCTGTGTTGGAGAACTAAACTGATACTCATGTATAAGCAGAGTGGCTTTACTGCTCTTTAATACCTGACTGGTAAAATTCATATTTGATGATTTTTGGAAAAATAAAAGGCTTTTAAGTGCAACTTATTATGCGAAAAATACGCTACTTAGATATCGTGACTGCCATGTAAAAACATTGTTTTTTCGCTTTTTGTCATAATGTGAATTTGCCAATTGCTCTTTACATTGTGTCCAAATTTCATGATGAATGAACCAAAAGAAATGCTCCAAAATTATCTGGAAATAAATCTTTTTACACTGATCATCACACAAAAACTCAAACCTGCTCCAAATTTGCAACTATGTAGAAAAAGACAAAATCTTTACTTAAATAGAAACAGTATAGCAACATTTAAATCTAAATAGTTTTGTCATATCTACATATTTATAGATAATAAATGCATGATGTGGAGTACAGAATAATTAACAAATAAAATGCGTATTTGTAAAAAAGTACAGTGGGAGCATCTGTTAGCTTATGTAACTAACTGGAGGGTTCTTCTCCGAGCATGTTAAGCTCAAAAATCTGATGTCACAACACTAAAATGTATATACCTATATAAGTCCACATTAACGTACACTATATATGTACACATGTATATAAGAGCAAATTAAAATATAACCCTAAAAGCAAACAAAACATGGAATAAATGCTTTATAAAATAAAATACAGATTTAAAATACATGGTCAAAATCAATGATGTTGTTACTAATGGTTGCATTTGATCCTAAAACAGCATAAGAACATCAGACCAATAAGAGTTTGTTATCTTGAGATATGGTTGGTTGGTTGGTTGGTTGGTTGGTTGGTTGGTTGGTAGATAGATAGATAGATAGATAGATAGATAGATAGATAGATAGATAGATAGATAGATAGATAGATAGATAGACAGATAGACAGACAGACAGACAGACAGACAGACAGACAGACAGATAGATGGATGGATCATTGTTTGCATTGCTCATGTTGTTCTTATTATTATTTTTTTTTTAAATAATAGGTCTACTTTAGGGTTGTAATGTTAATTAACATAATTCTGAAGAGATTTCGCTCATTCAAAACTCATTTAAAAGCTCTGTTTTAATGTTCTACTTATTCAAAAAATGTTGGGTTTAATTCAGGCTCAGGCGCAAAATGACGTGCACAGGCTCTGGCTGTGTCAGGCTGGAAATTTGGGCTCGATCTAAAATAAGTTGTTTGATAAGATGCTGTTGTTTCTAATGGTTGTATTAGATCCTGTAACTGTAATAAAAAAATACTTCCTTTTAAAGACAAACAAGCTCTGGATGTTAATCTACACAGATTTCACTCCTGAAAACTGTTTATTTGGGTGAGTAAAGGTCTTTGCTTTATTTACAGGAAGAGCGAGGTTAGCAGCTAATGCTAGCAGGCTACAGACCAATAATACTCACCTCTAAGTGGGAAAATAGCAGTTAGCGGCAAATGCTAATACTACTGCAGCCTCTGTGCTGGAGAACAAAACTGATACTCCTGTATAAGCGGAGTGGCTTTACTCCTCCTTAATACCTGACTGGTAAAATTCATATTTGATGATTTTTGGGAAAATATAAATACAAAATAATAACTTCAGGTCTGCAAGGGTTAATTTTGTGATCATGTGATCTTGAGATCTGCTTTGTCATGGTTTGAGGTCTAGTCGAGGAAGCTGAGCATTAACTCCTCAAACTGAGTTATTCTATGGGGAGTGGCAGCTCACGGTTGTAAAAGCTCAGAATAGCATTACCCAAACATTACTCATCCAGATAAATGAGGGATATTTTACACGCGAGGACAGTGCACGGACGCTCATACCTCCACAATGACCCCGACAACCACATGAAACGGGCTTCCAGTAAGCAGTCTGAATCAGTTCGGCCAGATGGGCAGTCGTGTGGAGGAGGCCGTCTCCTCCTGCCTGATCCCGCAGTGGTGGGAATCTGGCGAGGCTTGGTTTCATGGGATTTGGCAACCACGGCTGATGGGAAGCCAGGAGAAATTCCTGGATCAATATTCAGACCGGCTCTGGAGGTGTCGAGAACGATCTGGACCGGGTTGCCCGTTATTCCTTCTTTCTTCCCCTTTCAGAAGTTCTGACCGGCGCTACCGGCCCATAAACACCGGATACAGGACCGTTAGCCGAGAACATGTTCCAGCTCTCTCTGATGTGGGTCCGTCAGGCACATGTCTGTGGAAAGGTAAAATAAACCGGCGTGTCCTGCTGGATGAGGTGAAATAATAAATATGAGATAATAAAAGTGCTGTCGGAAGGATTCTGGGATGTTATTATGGCAGGTTTTCCGTTTCTTGTATAGACAGTCTTGGCTGCAGGCCCGGTCTGGGCATCAGCAGAATCGTAACAGCTGAAATTCAACTCAAATTAGTGTCCGATTATGGTTTTAGCTGAAGCTGCAAAACTGTGAAAGAGTACAGGGAGGAGACGAATTGACCGAGCTTGGACTTGGGAATTAAACTGAGTGCAGGGTGTCAGAATATTGCAGAAAAGTAAATAATTTAAAAAGGAACAGGAGGAAAAACCTGATTAAAATAATTTAATCAAATATGAGATAAAGTCAAAATTAACTGATGTCCAATTAGCTACTTGCTACAATGATGATTAATGCAATTACTGTAAATTGGATATAGTTGTTTGCATCCTATAATTGATCCAAATTGTCCTTATAATGCATAAATGCAGTTGGTAAATCGTGAGTTTTAAGTCTCCGGGTTGTGATTCTCACAGCTACAGAGTTTGAGCAAACTTTACATTTTTAGTTTTTGAGACGCAAAAAGTTTAGTCTCAGGTTTTGGGTCTTATTTAAGACTTAAGTTCTTTAATTTAAACCCAAAATCAGTCTCAAGTATTTTGGTGCAAGTCTATTCTGGCTACTAAAGTGCAAGTCTGAATCTTAATCTGTGGTATGTAAGTCTTTGAATACATTTTTGGGTTCAAGTATAAAGTTTTTGGGTGTAAGTCTAAGATCCTGGCAAATGCAAGTTAAACCATGAGATTCTGGGATTTGAGCTTCAGGAATTAAGTCTCTAAGTTCAAATTTGAGGTTCAGTCTCTATGTGGAAGTCTGTGTTGAATGTTAAAAATCTGTGGTGTGATTCAGAGTTGAGTCTTAAGGATGTCGGTGTGAGTTTGAATTGAATCTGAATTCAGTCTTAAATCCTTGGGTTACAGTCCGTATTGAGTCTTGAGTATCAAGAGTGTAAGTTCCAATTGAGTCTTCAGTTTCTGAATGTACGTCTGTATTGAGTCTTGAGTCTCTGAGTGTGATTCTGTACTGAGTCTTAAATATCAAGGGCGTCAGTTCGAATTGAGTCTTGAGTTTCTGAGTGTGAGTGTATTGAGTCTTGGGTCTCTGAGTGTGAGTCTGTATTGAGTCTTGAGTCTTGGGCCTCTTGAGTGTGATTCCTTATTGTGTTTGTATTGAGTCTTGGGCCTCTTGAGTGTGATTCTGTATTAAGTCTTGGGTGTTAAAAGGGAAAACAGCAAAAGGATATCTTGATTGTGAGTCTGTATTAAGTCTTGGGTCTGATTGTGAGTCTGTAATAAGTGAGTCTGTATTAAGTCTTGGGTCTGATTGTGAGTCTGTAATAAGTGAGTCTGTATTAAGTCTTGGGTCTGATTGTGAGTCTGTAATAAGTGAGTCTGTATTAAGTCTTGGGTCTGATTGTGAGTTTGTATTAAGTGAGTCTGTATTAAGTCTTGGGTCTGATTGTGAGTCTGTAATAAGTGAGTCTGTATTAAGTCTTGGGTCTGATTGTGAGTTTGTATTAAGTGAGTCTGTATTAAGTCTTGGGTCTGATTATGATTCTGTATTAAGTTAGTCTGTCTTTAGTCGTGGGTCTGATTGTGAGTTTGTATTAAGTGAGTCTGTATTAAGTCTTGGGTCTGATTGTGAGTTTGTATTAAGTGAGTCTGTATTAAGTCTTGGGTCTGATTGTGAGTTTGTATTAAGTGAGTCTGTATTAAGTCTTGGGTCTGATTGTGAGTTTGTATTAAGTGAGTCTGTATTAAGTCTTGGGTCTGATTGTGAGTTTGTATTAAGTGAGTCTGTATTAAGTCTTGGGTCTGATTGTGAGTTTGTATTAAGTGAGTCTGTATTAAGTCTTGGGTCTGATTGTGAGTTTGTATTAAGTTAGTCTGTATTAAGTCTTGGGTCTGATTGTGAGTCTGTAATAAGTGAGTCTGTATTAACTCTTGGGTCTGATTGTGAGTCTGTAATAAGTGAGTCTGTATTAAGTTTTGGGTCTGATTGTGAGTTTGTATTAAGTGAGTCTGTATTAAGTCTTGGGTCTGATTGTGAGTTTGTATTAAGTGAGTCTGTATTAAGTCTTGGGTCTGATTGTGAGTTTGTATTAAGTGAGTCTGTATTAAGTCTTGGGTCTGATTGTGAGTTTGTATTAAGTGAGTCTGTATTAAGTCTTGGGTCTGATTGTGAGTTTGTATTAAGTGAGTCTGTATTAAGTCTTGGGTCTGATTGTGAGTTTGTATTAAGTGAGTCTGTATTAAGTCTTGGGTCTGATTGTGAGTTTGTATTAAGTGAGTCTGTATTAAGTCTTGGGTCTTATTGTGAGTTTGTATTAAGTGAGTCTATATTAAGTCTTGGGTCTGATTGTGAGTTTGTATTAAGTGAGTCTGTATTAACTCTTGGGTCTGATTGTGAGTCTGTAATAAGTGAGTCTGTATTAAGTCTTGGGTCTGATTGTGAGTTTGTATTAAGTGAGTCTGTATTAAGTCTTGGGTCTGATTGTGAGTTTGTATTAAGTGAGTCTGTATTAAGTCTTGGGTCTGATTGTGAGTTTGTATTAAGTGAGTCTGTATTAAGTCTTGGGTCTGATTGTGAGTTTGTAATAAGTGAGTCTGTATTAAGTCTTGGGTCTGATTGTGAGTCTGTAATAAGTGAGTCTGTATTAAGTCTTGGGTCTGATTGTGAGTTTGTATTAAGTGAGTCTGTATTAAGTCTTGGGTCTGATTGTGAGTCTGTAATAAGTGAGTCTGTATTAAGTTTTGGGTCTGATTGTGATTCTGTATTAAGTTAGTCTGTATTAAGTCTTGGGTCTGATTGTGAGTCTGTAATAAGTGAGTCTGTATTAAGTCTTGGGTCTGATTGTGAGTTTGTATTAAGTGAGTCTGTATTAAGTCTTGGGTCTGATTGTGAGTTTGTATTAAGTGAGTCTGTATTAAGTCTTGGGTCTGATTGTGAGTTTGTAATAAGTGAGTCTGTATTAAGTCTTGGGTCTGATTGTGAGTTTGTATTAAGTGAGTCTGTATTAAGTCTTGGGTCTGATTGTGAGTTTGTATTAAGTGAGTCTGTATTAAGTCTTGGGTCTGATTGTGAGTTTGTATTAAGTGAGTCTATATTAAGTCTTGGGTCTGATTGTGAGTTTGTATTAAGTGAGTCTGTATTAAGTCTTGGGTCTGATTGTGAGTCTGTAATAAGTGAGTCTGTATTAACTCTTGGGTCTGATTGTGAGTCTTTAATAAGTGAGTCTGTATTAAGTCTTGGGTCTGATTGTGAGTTTGTATTACGTTAGTCTGTATTAAGTCTTGGGTCTGATTGTGAGTTTGTAATAAGTGAGTCTGTATTAAGTCTTGGGTCTGATTGTGAGTTTGTATTAAGTGAGTCTGTATTAAGTCTTGGGTCTGATTGTGAGTCTGTATTAAGTGAGTCTGTATTAAGTGTTGGGTCTGATTGTGAGTTTGTATTAAGTTAGTCTGTATTAAGTCTTGGGTCTGATTGTGAGTCTGTAATAAGTGAGTCTGTATTAAGTCTTGGGTCTGATTGTGAGTCTGTAATAAGTGAGTCTGTATTAAGTCTTGGGTCTGATTGTGAGTTTGTAATAAGTGAGTCTGTATTAAGTCTTGGGTCTGATTGTGAGTTTGTATTAAGTGAGTCTGTATTAAGTTTTGGGTCGGATTGTGAGTCTGTAATAAGTGAGTCTGTATTAAGTCTTTGGTCTGATTGTGAGTCTGTAATAAGTGAGTCTGTATTAAGTCTTGAGTCTGATTGTGAGTCTGTATTAACTGAGTCTGTATTACGTCTTGGGTCTGATTGTGAGTCTGTATTAAGTGAGTCTGTATTAAGTCTTGGGTCTCTGATTGTGAGTCTGTGAGTCTTGGGTCTCTGATTGTGAGTCTGTGTTAAGTCTTGGGTCTGATTGTGAGTCTGTATTAAGTCTTGGGTCTGATTGTGAATCTGTATTAAGTCTTGGGTCTCTGATTGTGAGTCTGTATTAAGTCTTTGGAGACTCACACTCAGAGACCCAAGACTCAATACACTCAAACTCAGAAACTCAAGACTCAATTCAAACTGACGCCCTTGATATTTAAGACTCAGTACAGAATCACACTCAGAGACTCAAGACTCAATACAGACGTACATTCAGAAACTGAAGACTCAATTGGAACTTACACTCTTGATACTCAAGACTCAATACGGACTGTAACCCAAGGATTTAAGACTGAATTCAGATTCAATTCAAACTCACACCGACATCCTTAAGACTCAACTCTGAATCACACCACAGATTTTTAACATTGGGTCTCTGATTGTGAGTCTGTGAGTCTTGGGTCTCTGATTGTGAGTCTGTGAGTCTTGGGTCTCTGATTGTGAGTATGCAGTAAGTATTAAATATCAAGTGTGTCGGCCTGAATTAAAAGTTGCGGCTCTGATTGTGAGTTAGAGTCTAACCTCTGGGTTTGAGTCTGTGCTAAATCTTGAAACCTTTAAGTGCAAACCTGTCAGTCTTTAATATGTTGGTATTAGTTTAACTTGAGTATCAAGTTTCTAAGTTTTGAGTCTCTGAGTTCACTCTTGAGTTTAAATTCCAGTTGAGTCTCAAGACTCTGCAGTGTCTCTGTGAGTCGAACCTTTGGTAGGTTTCTTAAGGTACTTTAAGTTGATTGCATTCGGTAACGAGAGCATTAGTGAGGTTAGGATGTTGGATGATCACCATCTAACTCATCCCAAATTTACTGGATGGAACACAGTTCTCAAAGCTCAATGCTGGGGGGTTTCTACCCCACTTGCCCATGCCACATATATTTGGATATATGGTATACCATTGTACTGCCCACCCCTTGTGTACACAGAGATTAGCCTAGAGTCTAGAGAAGAACTAAATCTGACTCATCCTCTCTTTATCCTGCACTCTCTCTCTTCTGTCCTCCCGTTCAGGACTCTCCCACACCTTGGCTGCCATACATCTAACCCAGAGGCTGTCGGTGGGAAGCATTAGTCTTTTTTACACATATATTTCTAAGCTCCCACCGACACAATGACTCACTTTACGGCCAGACAGAATTGGGCCACGAGGCCCATTATTTTTCTGGTTAATCTGCACGAAGACGACAAGCTCGGTAGGACCAGGGGCCAAGGATGCAACTCCTAATGCACTCCCATACTTCAGCTTGAGGAACGCCGTGGTCTGCAGCCAAGCTAAGGTTCTGAAATTGTAATCAGGTTGCGGCCTTGCAGTCAGTTTCCTCAGTTTCCTGGGTTTCCTCGCTCTGCGGGCGCATTTACGGGGGAACGGACACAGTAAATAAAGTCAGCGAAAACATGCTGATGGGTAGAAGAAGGCAAGTAAGGACAAACAGGAGGAGAGGATGAGTGCAGTTTATGACCTCAAGGGCTTGATCACAAATGGCCTTCTTTTATATTAGAGTGCCAAGCTGGAACAAGGCGTGCTTTCCGTGCTTTACCGAAAGGCCTGGATTCACATGCAATTTTAGTCTTCACTGCAATATTTACGAAATGTTCTACTACTCTTAAAAAATTGCAGAGCCATTTTCTGAACTAGATGGGAGACAGGGATAGGGATAAGACTGAATTATTTGTTTTTTATCCTGCTGAAAGTAGCCATCAAACAATGGGTAAACACTGTGGTCATAAAGGGATGGACGTGGTCAGTAACAATACTCAGGTAGGCTGTGGTGTTTACACTAGGGCTGCAGCTATCGATTATTTTAGTAATCGAGTACTCTACTGAAAAATCGATTCGATTAATCGGATAAAACATAAAATAAGAGATTTCATAAAATAAGAAATTTTGGTAGCACTTTATTTTAAGGACCACATATTAGGCGCTTATTAATGTCTTATTATTTGCTTAATAAAGCCTTAATTAGACATTTGTAAATGATTTATTCACAACTTATTAGGCTTTATTCTGTGTTATTAAGTGTTTTTGGTGCTTAATTAGGGGTATATGATGTGGAAATGATTAATAATGGCTGTATTAGTTCTTATAGTGCACAATAAACAGTTATGTCAGCACCCTGTTAAGCAGATTATTAAGCATTAACTATTAGCTAATTCTACGTTATATGTTATTAGTGTTATTATAATTGGTAGCAGTTTGATCTATGTGAGTTTGGTAAGGTTATGGCTGTGCTGGAGTTTATTAATATTGAGTTAATAAGGGGTTAATTAGTCACTAATAGACCAGGATGTGTATCATAGTCTAAAGTGAGGTTCAGTTCATCACTAATTAGACACTAAAAAGAAATGTGTTTGACTTCCCATGTATAGAAGTTCAATGTCAAAAATGCTGTTGTCCTAATGAAATAACAGAAAACAATTCAAGCTGTTTTATTTTCTGTTAGATGTGCACCATAGTAACTAATACAGCCATTATTAATCCTTTCCACAGTACAGACCACTAACACAGAATGAAGCCTAATAAGTAGTGAATAACTCATTTACAAATGTCTAATTAAGGCTTTATTGAGCAAATAATAAGACATTAATAAGCACCTAATTTGAGTTCCTTAAAATAAAGTGTTACCGAAATTTTGGTTAATAATAAATGACCAATTGGTTTAATTTTTAAATTCACAAAAATCATTTCCACATTGCAAACACAAATAGAAATAAATAATACACAAAATAGACATAAATATCACAAGTAATAATTTAATAATTAATAATTTAATAAATTAAGTTAAATAAAAAAAAAATCAACTTAGGATTTCTTGTAAGCATTAAATATAGGGCATTAATCAATAATAAAGGCATAAACATTGACTTTATGTTGTGCATCTTAGCTAAATGACAATACAGTAAGTTCATGGCCAGCTAACTTTAACATGTATTTATTTATAAACTCCACAGCGCTGTGTTTACTGATTACATAAAGCCTGTATTAAGTCTAGAACTTGTCTCTGTTGTTATAAACTAATCACACACACATTAGACAGTATTAATAATATTCAGCACTGCACAGCGCTGTCGTTCTGTTATTAAGCTACATTAATGTTAATCTTATTTATTTGTTATGAGTTATATTTACCTGCTCTCCGCTCTAAAAACCTCCGCCTCCTCCACTTCCTGCTTCCTGTTTGTGGGTGACGTAATGCTAACGTAGCGCTGTTTCACATTAAAAGTCTGCGCTAAATTTCGTGCTCTACATTTTAAAATTAATTAAACGATTACTTGAGGCACAGAAAAATAATCGATCAATGTTTTTTAATCGAGTAACTTGAATTACTCAAGTAATCTTTTAATCTTCTCTAGTTGATACGATGCATAATTGGTACTATCAATTGGGCCCAAAGTGTGCCAGTAAAAAAATATCCACCACACCATTTTAGCACCACCACCACCAGCCTGAACCGATGATACACGGCAGGATGGATCCATGCTTCTTTTAATGTTGTTAATGCCAAATTCTGTCCCTACCATCCGCATGTCGCAGCAGAAATCATCAGAGACTCATCAGACCAGGTAATCAGGTTTTTCCAATCTTTTATTGCCTCAGTTTCCTGTTCTTAGCTGCAGGAGTGGCACCCGGTGTGGTCTTGGTCTTCTGCTGCTGTAGCTCATCATCAATCGCCTCAAGATTGGACATTGTGTTGTGCTAACATTCAGAGATGCTCTCCTTCTGCAGACCTCGGTTGTAACGAGTGGTTATTTAAGTTACTGTTGCTGTTCTATCAGCTGGAACCAGTCTGGCTGTTTTCCTCTGACCTCTGACCTGCATCAACAAGACATTTGCACCCACAGAACTGAACTGCAGCTCACTGGATATTTCCTCTTTTTCAGATCATTCTCTGTAAAACCCTAGAGACGGTTTTGTGTGAAAATCCCAGTAGATCAGTATCAGTTACTGAAATACTCAGATCAGCCCGTCTGGCACCAACAACCAACCATGCCACGTTTAAAATCCCTTAAATCAGCTTTC
This sequence comes from Astyanax mexicanus, assembly GCF_023375975.1. Taxonomy (NCBI): domain Eukaryota; kingdom Metazoa; phylum Chordata; class Actinopteri; order Characiformes; family Acestrorhamphidae; genus Astyanax; species Astyanax mexicanus. Next base: position 9,571,450 of record NC_064408.1, read on the forward strand.
TTCCCCCATTCTGATGCTCTGATGGTTTGAACTGCAGCAGATCGTCTTGGCCATGTCTACATGCCTAAATGCATTGAGTTGCTGCCACGTGATTGGCTGATTCGACATTTGCATTAATAAACAGTTGGACAGGTGTACCTAATAAAGTGCTTTAAAGCCAATAAAACACCAATCCTGCTTCAGCGCTGTGTCTGGGTTAACGAAATAAATGAGCAGAAATGTCTGGACGTGTTACTGAATTTTCCTCCATCTTTCTTCTTTCTGCTGTTTTCCCTCCTTTTACACATTCCTCTCTCCTCTCCTGATAGATTTGTGTTTGGTGAGGCAGAGGTATCCCAATTAATCAGGATTACTCCTATAGCGGCGGTAACTCTAGCCTCGTCTGCTACGTGAGGGATGTACAGCTGTTCAAACACTCGTTCACTGGACGCCGCTCAACAAGTGAGTCACCTTCCTCAGAAATAATCTTCTCATAATTGTAATTTATTGCCAGATCAAAATAAACCAGCACTGTTTGGTACGTTTGATTATTTCTGTCGTGCTCAGTGGTGTGTTGCCTAGTTCAGAAAGCAGATCTTTGAAGAGCTGCACAAAGATCTTTATATTATTTACTAACAAATTCATCAGGTTGCTGATGTACAAATTTAACTGTGAAAGAGGCAGTAATTCTGATTTTCCATTCATTGGGTTCATGAACATTTAATTTCCCCTGGCTATTATCACTAATCTGAAGCCTGCACCTGACCTATACCCACCTGCTGAAGCACATAGCACATGCCTTGGTTTGGTCTGGTTTGGTTATGACTGGGTTTGGACTGGTTAACATTGAGTTGAGTTGGGTTCAGTTTGGTTTAGGTTGGGTTTGAATTGGTTTAAATTGAGTTGAGTTGGGTTTGGTTTAGATGGATTTAAAATATGTTGCGTTGGGTTTGATTTGGTTAAGGCTGGGTTTGGATTGGTTTAAATTGAGTTGAGTTGGGTTTTGTATAGGTTGGGTTTGGATTGGTTTAACTTAATTGAGTTGGGTTTGGTTTAGGCTGGGTTTGGATTGGTTTAAATTAAGTTGAGATGGGTTTTGTTTAGGTTGGGTTTGGATTGGTTTCAACTGAGTTGAGATGGGTTTTGTTTAGGTTGGGTTTGGACTGGTTTAAATTGAGTTGAGTTGGGTTTTGTTTAGGTTAGGTTTGGATTGGTTTAAATTGAGCTGAGTTGGGTTTGAGTTTGAAATGATTTTAATTGAGTTGGATATGGTTTGGTTTAGGCTGTGTTTGGATTGGTTAAATTCAAATAATGTTGGGTTTGGCTGTATTTAAGTTTAGGTAGGTTTGGTTTGGTTTAGACTTTGTTTGGATTGGTTAACATTAAGTAGAGTTGGGTTTGAATTGGTTTAATTGAGTCTCTGTGTGTAATATATCTATATATAATATATGAGTTTCACATTTTGGATTGGATTACTGAAATTAAGTAACTTTTCAATGATAGTACATTTTTTTTAGATGCACTAGTATATTCCCTTGAAAAAGTTGTCAGATTGTTTGCAGATTTTCATTCCAACCAAGCAGAAGCTCATGGTACCGGTTGTTTTAAGACTTAAGATTTGATTAGATAAATAGAATCAGAGGTGCTGCTAACTGTTTAGAATGAAATCTGCAGCCAATTCATTTCTTTGTGGATAAGATTGCACAGTCCCGATTTGTGCTATTGCTAAAAAACTCTCAGAGCCCCTATTTTAATTATGTTTAAATTTTAATTCAATCCAGGAATAGCAATAATTGTTATGATTGTTTTATAAGCTCACAAATACTATTCAAACACACCATAACAGTAGCATCCCCCTCCCTCCACCCCTACCACAGTCTGGTGGTGTGAATTCTGCCATGGCTCCATCAGCATCACCTGTGTTTCCAATTAAAGCCTCGCCAAAACCGACAGGCCGTCCGGGCTAAGCTCAGTCATGGTCCAGCTCAGGCTGTCCAGCTCAGGAAACCCTGTCAATGAGCACTTTGTGCTGTCATCAGGCTGCAGGTCGTCTGAAATTAAAATCTGATGCGTTTCATAAATGAGCGCATTGTGTGGTCAGATGTTCTCCGTCTCTCTCGGGCTGCACTGATCGGCAGGTTGCAGCGGAGGAACCGTTAGCCGTGTGCTCTGAGTGACGGCGGCTAATTTGTTTGGTGTGTTTTTGAAATTACATCAGCGCTGAGGCTGAGAAAGTGAGGGCAGACTAAAGTCAGGTTACACTCGTCTTCAACAGAATCATATCTAGGTAGCTTCACACCTAGTGTTGGTTTGCGCTTGTCTGGTTAACGAGTGGTTAATCAGTTAACAAGTGTGCAGACCTGTTAGGGTTTCCTCTTGTTTTGTGTTGAACTGGTTTAGTTTAGTTTAGATTGGGTTTGGATTGGTTTAATTTGAGTTGAGATGTGTTGTGGTTGTTTTGGTTTAGGTTAGGTTTGGATTGTTGTAGTTTGGTTTAGGTTGAGTTTGGATTGGATTAATTTGAGTTGAGTTGTGTTGTGGTTGAGTTTGGAGTGGTTTAAGTCAAGTTGGGTTTGGTTTAGATTGGTTTAGGTTGGGTTTGGCCTATTATAAATTAAGGTGGGTTGGATTTGGTTTAGATTGGTTTAAGTTGAGTTGGGTCTGGACTGGTTTAATTTGGGTTGGGTTTGGACTAGTTTAAGTTAAGTTGGGTCTGGTTTGAACTGGTTAAAGTTGGGTTTGGATTGGTTTATGCTGAGTTGAGTTGGTTTTGGATTGTTTTAAGTTGAGGTGAGTTGTTTTTGGTTTAGATTGGGTTTGGATTGGGTTAAGTTAAGTTGGGTTTTGTTTAGATTGGTTTAGGTTGGGTTTGGATTGGTTTAAGTTGAGTTGGGTTTGGTTTGGTTTTGGAATGGTTTGGTTAGGTTGGGTTTAGTTGAAATATTTTATTGTCACTGTTGCACAAAAAAAAACTTGTCCTTTTTTTCATTATTCAAATCTTGAAGTTGGTCTTTACATTGTATCAGAATGTAAAGATACAAGATACAATATTGAAGATACAATGCTATTTATATATTATTTTTAATACAATTATTAATTACATTTCAATAAATTAGAAAATTCAGTTTTCCATAGAGGTTGTAATATAAATTAAATCCTAAGCAGTTTAAATTGAGTCTATATTTTTGAACAGTGTTTTCTATGTCCACAAGCTGTTCCTGAGTGTAATGAATGGAGACTCAGTGACTCAGTCAGTCAGGTGATCTGACCCTGCACTAATGAAGCTCAGGTGTAATTAGCTTGACCTGCTGCTAAATATCTTCAGCGGGTCACGTAGCCACTGACATTTCAGACCCCTCACATGAAACTCACTGACCGCTACAGCGAGACCCCCGCGGATCCCGGGGTCGAGCTCTGGTTGTGTACCCGCCGCCCCCCCTTAATCAGAGCCGGCTCATCTTCACCTGGCAGGAGATGATGATTAGGTCACGGTTCTGTCAGGCATGGACACCTGTCCCTGATGAAGACCAGCCGCCCACCGCATGTGAAAGTAATCAGAGCGGGGGGAAGAGGAACGGGTGGGCCTTCATCTGCAGAACATTTAGCTTTTAGCTCAGGAACACTACTGGGGATTGCTCTGCGGATGCTAACGGTGCTGTGCTACATTTAGCTAATGGAGGGAAGACTTGTTCATGGAGGAGATGTTCAGAAGATGGGATGTTCTGTCATTTCATACTGTCCGTGACCCATTAGTTCCAGAACATCCGGGAGATCTACTCACTCATGGTTTCTTCTGAAATCAAGGGAACTAAAGAGAGTTTATCTGGCTTTTGTTGGAGTAACTGTCTCTACTGGTCCAGAAAAGATACCAGATCTTTATGCTCTAAGATCGATTATCAAATCAAGATATTGATACTTTTGATACCTCAGTCAGTAGAGGCAATATATATCACTAAAGGGAACACAGTGGAAAGTAACTAAACTATTGAGATCTTGTCTAAATGCTATTTACTTGGTGGGAACTACTTTTTCTTCCGCCTGGGTCAGTGTATAATGCGTAAGCACTGCGTCACGCTGCTCAGTCACTCACTCAGGCACTGTATCCAGGTATAGAGGGAGAAAATGTGGAGAAAATGCTTTAAGCGGTGCTGAGCACTGTCACTGTTAGAGCTGTCCAAATTAGTCAATATGGTTATGAAACAAATAGTGTAATAAATACATGCTTTAACAAAAAGCTGTGAAAGTTTAGCTTAGAGTAAAAATATGTGTATCACTGAGATTTTTTTTTTAGCTAAGGTTTACTAAAGAATTGATCATTTACTAGATACATATCCATGTACAAGGTGTCATTAAATTATAGTAATTGTGATAAAACAACCATGGTGAACTTTTGGTATTCATAAAATATGTTGATTGTTATTGTGGCATTTTTTTTATTTATTTAATTAAAATATTTACTGGAAATTTCAATTTGAGTCTCCCAGTATTATAAAACAGCATGTGTTTGTATATAGGTACTAAAAGGACTAAGCATTCCATGCAGAAAACCCCAATCACACTTCTAAGTTTAAAATAAATTAATAAAGAATTTGGATATCTTTTATTTTTTATGAAGCTATGATTTGAAATATACTAAATTTTAAGAATTACCAGACACATTAGGTGTATTTGCACTAAGTATTGGATCGGTATTGCCGATACCAGCCTGAATTTTACTCTGTATCGGATCGAAAAGGAAATTGGTGGTATCGAACATCACTAGATTTTAGAGCATTGCTGTGAGGGTTTTATTGCATTCAGGGTAAAGAGCTTTTCCACCAACCTGGAACCGGCACTGGTCTGGTTCACAAACCTAATTTTGAACCAGTTTGCTGCGTTCCCACCAACAAATGTAGGCTCCAGGACCTGGAACGTTCGTTCACTGCGGGACCTAAAGCATACTAGGTTCTTAAGCACGAACCGTGACAACATCTGTGTGCGTGGCTATTTATACAGGAGCACCACCGCTGTGTAGCGCCCTCTATTGATGACTTATATGTGAAGTTTTTTGACTGTTCCAATAAAACTGGTGAAATATGAGCTGGTTCATTTAAAAGCACAGTTCTTGCAAGTCTGAACAGAACTGGTTCAAGAACCAGAGTTCTTTTGGTGAAAAAGCACTATAAGTGAGGTTAAGATGCTTGGTAAATAGGGCTACAACTAATGATTATTTTTTCGATTAGACGATTAGTCAACGATTATTTCTGTCATGTTCTCCATCTGTAAAAATGACAGAAACAGCTGAACATGCTATTTTAAGCCATTTAAATGTAAATATGTAATCTGTTGTGTTTGAGCACTTTTGAAGACACTTCTGAGACTATAAGTTGAGTATAAACTGTGTGAGTGAGCCATTTACCCATCTGCTATTGCGCTCCTGTCCCCAGCACTTTGTGTAATGCGGTACTGTTACAAATGAACAATTAGTCAACAATGAAATTTGTAGTCAACAAATTTAAATAATCAACATTGATGACTATATCGACTAATCGTTGCAGCCCTATTGGTAAGCACCTCCCCACCTACCCAGAAGCTCCAAGATTCCAGAAAACTAAAGAAGCTAAAATTTCCAGAACCTGACACGGGTCATGTTTGGACAGAATTTTGTAAAGTTTGTGTCAGCCTTGGAATCAATAATGTGCGTTGTGTTTGATCTGAGAGATCTTTTCAGGCAAACTTTTGGACTTACTGAACTCTAAATGTCAGTTTAGATCTTAAAATTTAGTTTAGAATTTTAAGCTCAAGATCATTTTGAAACTGGATATTTTGTTATATTAAGTTCAGGTAAGTTTCTCAAACACAGTGATGTGGTTTGGGCCATTTGAGAACAGATTTATGTAGAGTTCAGGTCAGTTTTTGACGCAAAAAATAGATTGTCATGACGTTTGGGCCAATTTTAAACAAATTTCTGAAGATTTCAGGTCAGTTTTGAACCTGAATCTTAATGCTGTAGTTTGGGTCAACATGGAACAGATTTCTACAGAGTTTAAGAAAAATTGGATTAGTGATGTGGTTTGGGCCATTTATGAATGACCTGTGGAGCTCAGGTCAGTTTTTGATTCCAATATTAGTGATGGATTTTGGGCCATTTATGAACAGAATCTTGTAGAGTTCAGGTCTGTTTTTCAAAACTCAGTGATGTGGTTTGGGCCATTTTTAGACAGAATTTCATGGAGTTCAGGTCAGTTTTTGACTCAAAAATTAGGTTAGTTCTGGTCAGTTTTGAACCTGGACCTAAGTGTAGATCAGGTCAACCTGGAGCAAAATTCTGTAGAGTTCAGGGCCATTTTTGACTCAAAATTTAGATTAGACTCAAATGTAAGATGAGGTGATCAAGTTGGGCCATTTTTTATTCAAAAATACGATGAGGTGATCAAGTTTGGGCCATTTTTGACTCAAAAATAAGATGAAGTGATCAAGTTTTGGGCCATTTTTGACTCAAAAATAAGATGAAGTGATCAAGTTTGGGCCATTTTTCTGACAGGGTTTTAGTTGCGGCCTGGGTCAACTTGAGGCAGAATTTTGTGAAGCTCAGGTCAGTTTCGGTCTGGAAACTTTTTTCCATTTTTGCTCTCAAACTTTAGGAATGTGGCTTGGGTGTAGATCAGGTCAACCTGGAGCAAAATTCTGTAGAGTTCAGGGCCATTTTTGACTCAAAATTTAGATTAGACTCAAATGTAAGATGAGGTGATCAAGTTTGGGCCATTTTTGACTCAAAAATAAGATGAAGTGATCAAGTTTGGGCCATTTTTCTGACAGGGTTTTAGTTGCGGCCTGGGTCAACTTGAGGCAGAATTTTGTGAAGCTCAGGTCAGTTTCGGTCTGGAAACTTTTTTCCATTTTTGCTCTCAAACTTTAGGAATGTGGCTTGGGTGTAGATCAGGTCAACCTGGAGCAAAATTCTGTAGAGTTCAGGGCCATTTTTGACTCAAAATTTAGATTAGACTCAAATGTAAGATGAGGTGATCAAGTTTGGGCCATTTTTGACTCAAAAATAAGATGAAGTGATCAAGTTTGGGCCATTTTTCTGACAGGGTTTTAGTTGCGGCCTGGGTCAACTTGAGGCAGAATTTTGTGAAGCTCAGGTCAGTTTCGGTCTGGAAACTTTTTTCCATTTTTGCTCTCAAACTTTAGGAATGTGGCTTGGGTCAACCTGCATCAAACTTCAACTTGTGGTGTTTATTTAATGATGTGGTTTGAATAAATGATTTAAACAGAAAAAACATTGTAGACAAAGTCAGAGCTTCTGTAATCTTAGTAAACATCAAAATCAAATAAACATCAAATAAAAACACCATCAGAAGATCCAAATTTTATACAAGCTTTATTTACAACTTGATTAACAACTGTACATTTGTTGCAGCGTAGGAAGCACGTTTCATCAACACAGTTCTAATGGAGACACACCATGAGATTCATCTAAAATCAATCAATTAATCAATCAAATCAATCTCTTTTCTCTCTACTCTTTTCTCCACTGTCGTCCACTGAGAATATATATGTACATACTGTTTACAAGCAATATAAAACTTGGCAAATGGAAAGATTATTTGCTACTTTGATTAAATGATTCACGTCTTTTTCTAGTCATAAAAAATCTACAGCAACCATAAAAGTGGAGAAATGTAATGATGACTTGTTTTCTGTCTCTCTTTTTTTTTGTCCTCTATAGGGCTATAGGGGAGGGGGGTTCACTGAGGTGTCTGTTCTGGACATCAACAGATTCGCGCATTCGTTTTTTTTTTTTAATAATGGACGGTTGTAAAAATCGTAAAATAAAACAAAAAACTGATCAAATTTTATTTTAAATACTCTAGTTCACACATTGAAACTGAAACTACTTGTGCATTCATCAATTCAATCCCATCACGACAACTCACAAACCCTCCCCATCTTACATCTTACTAAATAAAACAAAAAAACAAAACAAAACAAAAAAAATCAAATCTGCCCTATTTATATTTATATTTATAATAAAGTCACACTTTGCCACATTACAGTCATTACATCTTATCACATAAAAATACAGTGGTCTATTGCATAATATGGACATAAGTTGACCTGTAACAGCTGAGAGAGTAGAAGCAGCAGGTATTTAAAGGGGAAATCCACTGATTTTTTTAATTTTTTTATTTCTGCATAATTAAAAGTTTGAGATAAAAAAAAAACTAAATTAAACAAATTTAACAAAAGTGGTTTGTGTGAAGTTTTAAACCTATTAAATCTATATAGAGAAGCAAAAAGTCATGTGACAGCAGAATGCAATGTATGTAACTAATAATGAAGTGCTCCTGCAGGAGAATGCACACTCCTGTATACGTTGTGAGGTGCTATCTTGTAAGTGGCATTACTTACAGTAGCGCAGTGGGTGTTAATGATTGTGACAGGCGACTTCTTGCTAGAATTGTCCATGAGAACCAACAACACACATCCCACAGGTCAGTGCAGTGATTTTTAGCTTCCTTTGGACATGGCAAAAGTCATGGGACACATTAGTATTAGTTCTTATACCATGATTTTTTTTTTTAATATTAAGCAAGATCTGTGGAGATCTGACTAAAACATTAGGGGTGTTTTGCAGCAAATTAGGAGGTTTGCTGTACTTATGTTGAATATTTAATTGTATAATCAATAAAACTCAATAAACACATTTTCAAGTGCACTGATTTACAGTTTTACTAGTAAATAAAGTAGATATAATAGTGTTCTTACATTATCACTATAAAAAAGTAAATTAATTTCTACTTTTTCCACATCAAACTTCATTCTGAATGAGCTTATTCAATCTAAACATTCAATTTAATTTTTTTTTTTTAATAAAAAAATAAAAAAACTCAGTGGACTTCCCTTTTTTTAAGGGCTAATCATCAGTAGGACCTGTTTACTGGATTAGTCTATACAGTTGTGTCTCAGTTCCTCACCTTTTTCTGATCTGAGGTAAAAGCACTTAATGATGCTCTCAAGAAACAGACCACGCCCCCCCTCATTATTAACACTCTGCACCTCCACTGTTAGCATTACGCTAGCTGTACGGTCCTTCGACAAATGACCTAAAAAAATGACCACAATGCAAAAACGAGCAGCTTCTCATTTCAAAAGTTCCACTTTACGACAACTTGTTGAGCTTTTCTACGTGTTTTTGTTGTAATACTGTATCTCCATCAGGTATAAAAGAACAACTGTGCTTGGATTAGCATGGCGCTAACTTCACCTCAGCCCTCAGTCTGGCCAGGCTAGTTAGTGGCTTTACACACCTGCTAATAAACCTGTGTTAAACTGAAGAGTGGATATAGGTTTAGTGGCTGAAACTGGTAGAACTGTGGAGGATGATTAGCTGATGAGCTGAATCAGGGTAGTAGGCAGCAGCTGAACATTAAAATGTGCAGGGCATGGGCTCCCCAAAGACCAAAGCTGGGAACTACTGCGACTATGTTCACACGTATCCAGATATTTAAAAAAAAAATACATTTTGCATTTTTGTTTTTACTAATATTTCTGTCCACACAGAGACAAAAATCCTTGTATTAGCATGCTAGCCTTGTAGGGGTGATGGTACCTCATACATTAATAATTAATAATTAAAATAATAAAATATTGAGCTTTTAAACCCAAATTTAACACTATTTCCTAAGTAGTGTAATACATTTGCATCTTATCCAGAGCAAATAACATGGTTATTCAAATTACAGATTTGGGCTAATGTAGTGTTAGGAGTCTTGCCCAAGGCCTCTTATTGCTGTATCACAGCATTCAGTCACCCAGACCGGGAATTGAACCCCAGTCTCCCACATGATGTGGTAGCTCACTGGCATGCAGTGGTGTTAGCCACTGTGCCACACCAACCACATGCAATTAAATTACACATTATAATTACTTTATATTTGTTCAAATGCCCGCTATCTGTGTGACAATGTTGTCTGTATCATAGAACTTCACTATATACTGTTGTTCACTATATAGGGAGCAAGAAGGTATTTGGGACTGAGCCAGATATGTGCATGCATTCTGACAGCAGTATTTTTTTTTCCCCATAAAGCTACTTTTTTCCACTGTCCATACTTAAATTTTAATAAAAAAGAGCTTTCAAAAATCGTCACCTTAAAAAATGTTTTCAAAAAGCTCAGTTTTTATTGACCAAAAAATGGCATTTTGATGCAGTGTGTGGACGGAGGTCAAACTAAGAAAATTCCTCAACATAAAATAGAAATCTGGATATTTGAGGACGAGGATCTGTTGTGAATTTAACTTTTTTTGGGGGGGTAAAGTTCCATTCTTTCATTGTGCACATGACAATAATGAAAACTGGGTTCTCAAAAATCTCTGGATTGAAGAGTGGTTTTTTTTTTTTTTTTTTGGGAAAGCTCAATTTTTTTTGTGTTAATGCTACACCAAAATGGAGACACATTTCGGTGTTTTAAAAGATGTCCAAATACATGTATACACATGCATTGGAACTAGTGTTAGTTTGTTGTTTTACTGCTCAAACGAAAATACGCTTTAAGTGACCAAAAGTGGCATTTTTATGTGGATGTTAAACAAAAAAAAGAAATAAAGTTTAGTTTTTTTTCCACCATCCACATGACAAAATAATGAAAATACTGAGTTTTCAAAAAATTCCACCTTGCAGATTTTTCAAAAAGCTCTGTTTTCATTTATCAAATGAAAGAATTTTATTTTTTTTTGTTTTAATGGATATATGTGGAAAGTAGGGCAAAAACACTAACAAATCTTTAAGTTTTTTTTTTTTTTTTTAAAGAAATACTCTGGATATAAAAATGAATGATTCGACAAGAATTCGCGTTTTTGAAGATATCTGGATACATGTGAACGATGCCCAAGTTAGAGAGACATTAAAATATTTCACTAAATTTAAAATATAAAGTAAATGTTATGAAGGCAAAGCTAAAGCAGCTGATCATCAGCATCTCACACACACACACACACACACACTGAGTGAAAGCCACCAGTATTGTTCATACGGGTCATAAAATAAGGGCATATACAGGGGAAAATTATGTATAATAATAATAATAATACAACACTTTGTTCAGATTAAGAGGCATTAAAGCTAAAACAAAACAAATAAATACAGAAACAAAAAAAAACAAAGAAAAACAAAGGGAGTTAATAACAACAGAGTGTACGCTAGCCTGCGTCCAATCACAAGCATAACAGTATTACACCTTATTTTCACATAGACACACACACACACACACACACACACACACACACACAGAGATAAAACACTTCTCGCAGGGATTCCTCCGTCGTTTTAACACTTGTGACTAGAGACGTTTTGTTTTGTAACACTTGTAACACGTTTAGTTAGCTGGCACCGTGCCAAGCGCACTGTAACACTCTCGCTGTAACAGCAGTTACGACAAAGCCGTCCTCAACCCAACACACACTCAGTAACAGTCTGTAACAGTCTTCTCCCACGGTGCCCAATACAGTAACGCAGCATAAAGCAAACATGCTGTTCTCTGATTGGACAAACATAAAAAAAAGAAAAAAGTGGGCGAGGTTGGGGCACGGTTCCCGAATCATACAGGGCGGCACACAGGTGGATTCAGGGCGATGGCGAAGGTGTTAGTGTGTGTTGGCTGTGTTATTTTGTCAGCAGGCTCAAAATCAAAATGGAAAACGTTCATGCAAGCGGCACCATCATGCAGCCACGCCCCCCTCAATTCTGACTGGCTGGTCATGCCATTACATCACTGTGAAGGGAGGAGAGAGAGAGAGAGAGAGAGAGAGAGAGAGAGAGAGAGGGACATGGACAGCAATCAAACAAAACGGTCAATCAAGACCCAAGACCTGTGCAATAAATGAATGTTAAATGGCTGTTAATGATCGTGCTGTTAGTGATCAACACAGAGAATGACAGTAGCTTGGATTTCACCAGTCTAATGGACCTAAATATCATGCTGTCATGCAAAAATTGAAATTTTTGCAATTTAAAATTATTGAAATAATGTGAATTTTGTAGCTGTTTTTAACAAACTTCCTAATTTGTGACGAAAAAGTGGGAGTTCATGTTTTTAAAGCGTTTTCACACCTGTACTATTTGGTCTGGTTATAACTCTAGACTCTAGTTTGTTTCGATTGAGTAAGTATAACAAAAAAAAGTAATCACACTCGAGTGTGGGTCCCAAACGAACTCCGAAAGCGTGATCCGGTCTCGATTTGACCGAGCTGTTATACATACTCCTTTTATTTAAGCCAATCCGCTGATAAGGTGCAGTTTAATCTCATATATTAGCCCAAAAACACTAATTACCACAACAACGAACAAATGCCATCTCTGCTGCTCCATGCTGTTTACACACATGCAGCCTGTGCTGTGTTCACTGCACGTGTAAATCTTCACTACTAAGTTTCTGCGCTCTGTGTTAAAGCAACTAAGCAACTTCACAGTGCACAGATATACACACAGGAACACTGAATCTTCTCGCTATATTTACTTCCTTGCTCTTGTACCAGACAGCTCTGACCAATCAGAGGAAACTACAAGCTTGTGTGGTTTATTGGTGCGCATTTTGGTGTGTTTAGGTTTATTTCTGCGTGAAAACAAACCAAAACGCTCCAAGTAAACATAAAAATAAATTCAATTAACTGATTCGGACCATAGAAACCAACTACAGGTGTGAAAACGCCCTTAAATGGACAAATCGACAACATGCGACTGCTTAGTAGTTAGTAGTCATACAGATTTCTAATGACTTAAATGGTAAATGAGTGATGTAATCATGCTGTAATCAGACACCCACTCACAAATGGCCAGCCACCATGCACCCTGACATTCCTGTGTACCCTTCTAAATATCCAGCCTGGTTAAGGGCTAAAATCAGGTATGGATAGGAGCTAACAGTTGGACAATGAAACTGAAACACCTGTCATTTTAGTGTGGGAGGTTTCATGGCTAAATTGGAGCAGCCTGGTGGTCAATCTTCATTAATTGCACATTGCACCAGTAAGAGCAGAGTGTGAAGGTTCAATTAGCAGGGTAAGAGCACAGTTCTGCTCTAAATATTGCAATGCACACAACATTATGGGTGACATATCAGAGTTCAAAAGAGGACAAATTGTTGGTGCACGTCTTGCTGGCGCATCTGTGACCAAGACAGCAAGTCTTTGTGATGCATCAAGAGCCACGGTATCCAGGGTAATGTCAGCATACCACCAAGAAGAACCAACCACATCCAACAGGATTAACTGTGGACGCTGTAAGAGGAAGCTATCTGAAAGGGATGTTCGGGTGCTAACCCGGATTGTATCCAAAAAAACATAAAACCACGGCTGATCAAATCACGCAGAATTCAATGTGCACCTCAACTCTCCTGTTTCCACCAGAACTGTCCGTCACCACAATAAATTATTGTGGTCTAAAACCAGGTGTTTCAGTTTCATTGTCCAACCCCTGTATATAAATGTGGAATCACTATCTGGTACATGACAGGCCTGTTATTCCCTTCCTTTGTAATGTGTTGTAACTGCTTATTAATAGTTTATAGCCTAATTAATAACATAAATAAACCATTTTAAAAACTATTTTATAACTTTATAAACCCTTTATAAAGGAGCTTTATTTTAAAGTGGTACCCAATTTCCAAATACATACTATTTATTTTTTTATTTTATGTATTTATTTTTCTGTAATTTTGATTGTATTTAGTCCCTCTAAACTTCTAAATTAGTATCAAGTTTGGCATTGACAGATAAATATTTGGCACATGAAAAATATCAGAAATCAAGTATCAGCATCGCACAGCTCCTGTATCAGTGCACCCTTAAACACAACACTCCAACACACAGAATAACCTAAAGAGGTCTATTAGTATATATAAACGTTTTCTATCAGATCAGACTGTGAACAGATCAGTAGGTCTGAGGTTTTTGAGTGTAGTTTAAGTGTAGTTTAAGTGTATCTTAAGCTGAGGCTGAAACGGCACGTTAAGGCATGGCACATGAGACTCTATAAGAAGTGGGTTTGTATATAAGGGTAATAAGGGTATATAAGGGGTATTTAAAAAGGGGTGTGGCCAGGTTTGGAGGCTCTGTGTTACAGGCAGAATCCACAGGACTGAAAAACACATCAGTAACATATATAATCACCACTAAAACCACCCTCTTTTCTCCCACAAACAAGATAAAACACACTAACAAACAATAGCCACATTCTGCAGAAGTCCAATGCATAGATATGAGTTCCTTAAAGTCATTAAGGACGAAAAAAAAACATCAATTAAACACATGAAAGGAAAAGGTAAAAATATTCAGATGCATATAAAATGACCGAGCCATAAATGCTTACAATAGATGTACAAATAAATGCATACACCCTCTCTTACACTGTTGGATTTTTTGGGACAGGAAAGAATAGAATTATGTCTCAGAGTAAAAAATGCAGATCTGGAAACAGATTTCATGCAAAAAACACATATCTAAAAAAAAAAATAGCAGCTTTCAACAGAAGTCAATGGGTGCGTTTACAAGAAGGTTATAATCCTGCTAGAATTACTACAGAATATCATTTGATGTTATGAGTATGAGTCAGAAATCAGATAATAAACTTGTATCAGTTTAAAAGAGGGAATTACAAGGCATCTCACAAAACACTCTGCTGAAGTACAGTGTTATAAAGGAGTTTCAGTAAAGTTTCTCCAGCACTAAGGCTGGAGCAATATTAGCATTAGAGGCAAACCGCTAGCACTAGCACTTTCACCATTTAGAGGTGAGTATATTGGACTGTAGTCTGTGTGATTACCATGTTAAAACTAGTTATGTGGGACAAACCACAAGCTGATAGCGCCCTGGGTTACTAGAACACTCAGGGTTCCTCAGTGGAGCGCTATCGGGCAGCATTTACTAGCGCTAAGTGCTGCTGCTAACTGCACTGTACAAAATATTGTACTTATAATATTGTGCTTACTGTAAATAAACAGAAGTTCTTTACTGACTCAAATAAACAGTTTTCAGGAGAGAAATCTGTGTAGATTAATATCAAGCACTCGTTTGACTTTGAAAGAAAATGTGTTTTTTTTTAAAGAATTACAGTTTTGTTTACTAAGGCGCTTCCCTTAGCTTACCCATTAGAAGGGAAACATGGCGACACCCTTGTTCCTTACTAGTGTCAATTAAAATTTTGTGCACCTTATAGTATTTCCACTACCACATTCTGTTTTCACTCATTCCCAGACTGAGAAATCCCATAATACTCTGATTAAGAGTTTACATGCATTAAAGAAATCTAATTATTGAGCTAAATTCCAGCTTTATCAGATTTCTTAACCCTCTATAGCATGATATTTGTATTTGTAAAATAAAAATCAAGAGCTTCAGCTTGATTGCCTTGTGATTTAATTGCATAATGATGCCCGGAAGAAACAAATAAAAAATACATGTTTTAAGAGGTTCATGAATTCATGAAAACAACCAAGAAAATTAGGCTTTCCAAATATACTTCTCATATTAAGACATTTAGGGATCAGTGTAATGTTAAAAATATATATATATTGTTTGCTGCCTAAGGGCAACACCATGCCACAGAGTGTTAATCAGAATTTTAAATCTCACTGTGATAAAAGAAATGAATGTATGCTGTTCACATGACCATGTGAATAATCTGGTTAACTTCAGTAATCTGAATACAAGCAGATTTTTGACTGCATGCAAACGCACTCAATGTAAAAAGATCATTTTGGAGCTTTTCTATTGTTTGGTTTATCATGAAATTTGGACACAATGTTAACAAACAACTGTCAGATTCAACTTGTACCAAAACTTGAAAAAATGCACAATGGAGATAGAGATATGAGGTTTTTGTGTGACGACAAGAATATGCATACAAAAACGAGCTGGTCCCAGATCAGCACTAATACTCTGAGACGTTTTCTATATGTAAGCCTGCCAGTGGGGTTTTAAGCAGAGATGCGGGAGAGGCAGCATGTTTATATGATAATACTTGTGTGAATAATCAACATAAGAAGCAGCCAATAAGAAAAATATCCACAGTCTGGAAGTATATAAGGTACAGTATATAATGAATGAAATACTGCTGGAGAGTGATGATACAGCACAGTGTATCTTAAGGCCAGAGCATGTCGACCAGACCCTGCATATGACTGTATATAATCATGTATACTCTTATAATTCCTTTGATTAACGATTAGATCATTTTATAGCAACGTAGTAGTGTGTGTGTGGTTCTTGTATGCAGCCCAAATATTACAAATTGGCCCACAGCATCACTATTAAGAATACTTTGTTGGTGGCCATTGTATAGAAAATGTAGCCGTATTTTTTTTAAAATCTTTTAATTTTCCCAAAAATCGTGAGTGCGCCTTATAATCTGTATGAATTCTACCAGTCAGGTATTAAGCAGCAATAAAGCCACTCCACTAAAGTACAGCATTATAAGGTTAAGTTTTCAGTAAAGTTTCTCCAGCACTAAGGTTAGAACAGTATTAGCATTATCCGCTAACAGCACTAAGCACTAGCTCTTTTGCCGTTCAGAGGGGAGCAAGTCAGACTGTAGCCTGCTGCCAACTCTGCTGGAGCAGCATTAGCATTAGTTGGGCCGGATTTACTGCTATCTGCTAATGCTGCTGAACCAAGCCGTAGTGGAAATCTAAGCTTACTGTAAATAAGCTTAAGCATTTTACTCAACCGAATAAACAGTTTCCAGGCGAGAAATCTGTGTAGATTGACATCCAGCACTCGTTTGACTTTTAAAGATTTATTTTTAAGAATTACAGTTTTGTTGACTTAGCTTTACTTAACTTTAAGTAAAATTTGCTAACGCCACCACCACCCAGCCCTAAAACCTGCTGAATTAGAAGTAAATTATGGCAACACCCCTATTCCTTACTAGTGTTCCATAACGTGCCTTATAATCGAAAAATACAGAAAAATACAGAAACACCAGTTAGCACAGTGCTACTCGCTGCAGTCCTAAATCAAAAAACACTCTTAATCTTAAACCATGTGAATTCTATACTCATGTCTAGCTTGTCTTAGATGATGGGTTACATTAGCGTTTAGAGCAAAATTGAGAAAATTGTATTTCCTTCGCCAAACTAGAAACTGATGAAACTTCACACTTTTTCAATGTAACAGTTGGGCAGGTCAGCATCAGCTCTGCAGCACCTCAGACAGCTTCCTGAAACTAACTCCACCATGCGCTGTGGAGAGGAGTGCTTGTGATTAATACTGCATTAGGAAGGGCTCGTTAAAAGCCATCATATCAAATAAAAAAAAAATCTAATAAAATTCTGCTTTAAAGAGGAAGATTTCACTCTGTTCCATTAATAATGCTTAACTCTACATCCCTCCAATCACATCACATCTCTTCTTAAAATCCCCCCGGCTTAAAAACACAGAGGAACACACAGAGAAACGCAGAGAAACACAGGGAGGAACACAAAGAGGAACACAGAGAGGAACAGTCTGTAAACAGGATGGGTGGGGGTGGGGGGGATATACCCTGTGACCTTTAAACCTGGGCGAATTTAAAAAGTGTTCAGGTGGGACAGGAAGATGAAGAGGAGAAGCAGAAGTGGGAGGAGTTAAAGAGAACTGGGCGGGGCTATAAGGAAGGAACCGCGTCCCAACTGGCTACAGGGTTGCCTGGCGAGGAGGTGGGGGCAGCCGTGGTGACGGGGTGGGTGGCAGCTCTACCTGGCCGTGGCTGGCTGGACGTGGCCGGGGTAAGAGCGGCGTGTGCTGGTGGCCTGTCTCTGCCGGGCCAGGAAAGACTGACCAGAGCCCGTACTCGCCAAGCGGTCCTCCGCCGCCTTCTTCTGCAGAGCCATGCCCTGAGAGAGAGAGAGAGAATTAAACATGTGAACGAGTAAACATTACAAACGAGAAGAAGAGTGAAACAGAACAGTGCCAGAGAAAGTGAGTGAGAAACAAAAGATAAAGCAATAGAAAAAAAGCGCACCAGAGAGTAAAAGTGGTAAAAAGTCAACAAGAGAGAGAGAAAAAAGAGAAAAAAATAAAAATGAGAGAAGGGGTAGAGCATGAGAAAAAGACGAGTGAAAAAGACATTAAAAATGAGAGAGAGTGAGAAACAAAACAAAAAGCAATAAAAATGTGCACAAAAAGTAAAAGTGGTAAAAAGTCAGAGAGGAAAAAGACGATAGAAAAAGAAACAGAGGAAGTAAAAAAAAGAGAGATTGAAAATGAGAGGGAAAGAGAGAATGCCAGAGTGAGAAAGATATTAAACAGAGAAAAAAGAGAGGGGAAAAAAAGAGATTGCAAACAAGAGGAGAAGAGAGAAACAGAACAGTGCTATAGAGAGAGAGAGAAAGAGAGAACGAGTACGCAAGATGAGAAAGTGAGTGAGATACAAAAGAAAAAGCAATAAAAAAATTAAAGAGAGTAAGTGGTATAAAGTCAGAGAGAGAAAAAAGGAGAAAATAAAAACAAGAGAAGTGGAAGAGCAAGAAAAAGAGACAGCAAGACAGGGAAAAAGAGAGAAAAGAGAAAATAAATTATAAACAAGAGAAGACGAGTAAAACAGAAAATGTGCCCGAGAGAAAAGCATGGTGAAAGAGTGAGCGAGAAGCAAGAGAAAAAGCCATTAAAAACAGCACCAGAAAATTAAAGACCAGAAAGCAAAGAGAAATACAAGAGAGAAAATAAAAATATTAAGATTAAAAAATGTGTTAGTGAAAATAGGAGGTTAAAATGAGAGGGAAAAGAGGGATATTAAACAAGAGAATCAGAGAGCAAGACAGCAACAGATGAGTACAAATAAATGAGAGCACGGGAAAAAAAATTACAAGAGAGAGAGAGGGAGAGAGAGAGAAATCGCACCAGTGTGAGAAAGTGAGAGAGAGAGAGAGAGAGAGAGAGAGAGAGAGACAGAGAGGCAAAGATTAAGAGACAAAAAATGTAAGAGGCAAAGAGAGAGAAACAGAGAGAAGTATTAGAAAGAGAAAGAAACAGAAAGAACCGGAAAGAGCAAGAGAGATTGTGTGAGAAAGCAACTGAGAAAAGAGAAAGAAAGAAGTGCCTGTTTGTATTTTTTTATCTACTGATCTAAGATCTGATGCTATTAATATTTCTGACTACACACCCTGCTCTGAGACAGGGCTTTTCAGTTTTTTTTTTTACGGTTAGATCACTCATATGCTGTATATGGACAGATCACTGACAGCACAACAGCGCCCTCTAGAGATCAACACGAGAAACAAGACTTCTGTATCTCTAACTGCTGTTTCTGTATAAATTTGCTACTGATTCTTTCAATCTGTACTCTTCTAACTGTGCCCTAACTGTACTTCTACAGTAATGGAAATACTTATTTGATCCCTTGCTGATTTTGTAAGTTTACCCAATGACTAAGACATTAACAGTTTATAATTTAAAGGGTAGGTTGTGTGAGAGAATATAAATAAATGTAAATTTGCGTTTTGCAGAGAGAAATAAGTATTTGATCCCTCTGGCAAATAAAGCTTAATACTTGGTGGCAAAACACAGGAGGAAGGAGGAATTTTGGTCCACTTCTCTTTTCAGATCATCTCTAAATGATTAAGATATTTGAGGGTGTCGCTTGGCAACCCAGAGCTTCAGCTCCCTCCATAAATTTATGAGATTAAGGTCTGGAGACTGGTTAAGCCAATCCATGACCATAATGTGCTTCTTTATGAGCCACTCCTTTGTTGCCTTGGCTGTAGGTTTTGGGTCATTGTCATGCTGGAAGACCCAGCGACAACCCATTTTTAATGTCCTGTCTTGGTCATACATTAATATAAAATTTATACAACGTGATTTAATTATATACTGTTCATGTATTTGTCAGTGGGCAAACTTACAAAATCAGCAAGGGATCAAATCATTATTTTCTTCACTGTATATCTGCTAACAGGAACATCAAAATACCCTGTTCAAACTGAGTCTCACTCACCATGTTGTACCAGGCAGATACGATCAGCTTCTCCTCGTGGTCTCTCTGAGACTTAGTCTTGTCATATTCTTTCTGTAAACACACACACATCACACCCTTTAATATGAGCTCATTATACGTTATACTTTTTCCTACACATTCACTTCTATGGGTTAGAAAGTTTAAAATGTGATTACTTCTACAATACTACTGTATTTTTCACACAGTAAGGTGCGATTAAAATCCTTTAATTTTCCCAAAATTTGTCAGTCCACCTTATAATCCGATGCACCTTATGTATGAATTCTACCAGTCAGGTATTAAAGAGCAGCAAAGCCACCCTGCTGAAGAACAGTGTTATAAATGATTTTAGTGAAGTTTCTCCAGCACTAAGGCTGGAGCAGAATTAGCATTAGCCCCTAAGCGCAGTGCTAGCTCTTTCGCCATGCAGAGGTGAGTATATCAGACTGTAACCTGCTGCAAACACTGGCTAGCACTGCTGGAGCAGCATTAGCTGGTGCAATGTTAGCTGCTAAACTCTAGCTCTTTCGCCGATCAGAAGTGAGTATATCGGACTGTAGTCTGCATGTTTACCGTGTTAAACTTAGCTACGTGGGACGAACCCTTAGTGGAAATCTGGAAATCTAAGCTTTCTGTTTTTACTTTTTACTACCCAAATAAACAGTTTTCGGGAGAGAAATCTGCATATATTAACTTTTAAATTAATAACATTTTAAAAAGAAAATGTTTTTTTTCTCAAGAATTACAGTTTTGTTTACGTTATTTATCTTAGCTTTACAAGTCTCACCACCCAGCCATGAGATGTGCCTTATAATCCGGTGTGCCTCATGAATTAAAAAAAAATTGACCGGAAAATAGACGTTTATTGATGGTGTGTCTTATAATCTGCCGTGCCTTGTAGTGCAAACACTACAGCATATTTTTTTAGGGGAATTTAGACACTCTAATATATACTGACTGCATGAATCTGTCGGTTAAAGCATGTTTTTGTGAACTGCTGCTGACCTCCAGTGAGTGCAGCATCCTCTCTCTCTCCTGCAGCTGGTTCTTCAGGGCCTGAACTTCAGGAGCCGAGCCTTGGTTCTGTTTGGGATCCAGAGTCCGAATTACCTAAAGAAAACACACACACACTCATGTTACACACACACAGCACAGAGCTATAGATTGTACATAAAGAGCTGTATCTCACCAAATCTATTCTGACCAGTTTCAGTATCTTTCAGAATGAACCGTTTAAGGGCTCTGACACTTTTATGCAAATAAGTTGTTGCAGTTGCTATCAAATTTATAAAAAATAAAAAAACTGAAATTCAGTCAGAATTGGTGTCTTTCTTAGTGGTTTAAAAACTTTGAATTTGGTAATCCTTCAGCATAATGAGAACCTAATACTGAGTTGTGTCTAAACTTTTGACTGCTTCTATGAGAGAAAGCTCTTACGCTCTTCGCTTTCTCCAGGTATTTCTTGTATCTCTCCTCCATCTGCTTCATGTCTTCATCCTTCTTCTTCAGAGCATCCTCCAGCTCCTCAACCTTTTGTGCTGAAAACAAAACACAAAAACTACATGAGAGAAAGTATGGTGAGCAAAACAGAGTAAGAGAAAGAGAGAGAAAGAGAAAAGGAGTGTGAGAAAGAAAGCATAGAAAAGTGTGAGAAAGGAAAATAAAAACAGATAATAAAAGAGTGCAAGAGGTGACAGGTGACCAAAGTGAGAGAGTGAGAGAAAGAGAAAATATGAAAGTGTGACAAAACATGAGAGAAAGGAAGAAAAGAAAAAAAAAAAGAAAAATGAGAGGAGGAAAAAGAGTGAGAAAATGGAAGGTAAATGAAAATGTGAAAGAACAGTGAGAGAGAGAGAGAGAGAGAGTGAGAAGCAAGAGAAAAAGCAATAAAAAAGTGCACCAGAGACTAAAAGTGGTAAAAAGAGAAAGATAAAAAAAGAGAAAAAAATGAGAGAAGTGGTAGAGAATAATAAACAGAGAAAGACAGAGAGAGGAAGAGATACAAAAAGAGTGAAATGGAGACAAATGAGCGATTTAAAAACGAGAGGGAAAGAGAGAATGCCAAAGTGAGTGATTGAGTAAGAGAATGAGAGAACAAGGCAGAGACAGATAACTACAAATAAATAAGAGCATGGGGGGACAAAAAAGAAGTGATGAGTGATCAAAAGAGAGTTGGAGGAAAAAAGCGAGAGAAAGAGAGACAAAACAAGAGAGAAAGGAAGAAAATAAAAAAATATATATTACAAATGACAGTAGAAATAAAAGTTGCAAGAGAGAGAAAATGAGAACAGAAATAAAAATGTGAAAGCAGTGACAGAAAGAGAGCAAGAAGCAAGAGAAAAAGCAATAAAAAAGTGCACCAGAGAGTACAAGTGGTAAAAAAATAAATAAATAAATAAATAAAAAAGAAAATAAAAAATGAGAGAAGTGGAAGAGAACAATAAATAGAGACAGACAGAGAGAGCAAGAAATTAAAAAATGAGAGTAAAATGAAAACAAATGAGAGATTTAAAAACCAGAGGGAAAGAAAGGATGCAAGAGTGAGTGATTGAGAGGAGAAAAAAGGTGCAAGAGGAGAAAAAAGTTGCAAGAGAGAGAGAGAGAGAGAGAGAGAGAAAATAGGAACAGACATGAAAATGTGAAAGCATGGTGAGAGAGTGGGCAAGAAGCAGGAGGAAAAAGCAATAACAAAGTGCACCAGAGAGTAAAAGAGGTAAAAAAAAGGGATAAAAGAGAAAATAAAAATGAGAGAAGTGGAAGAGAATATTAAATAGAGAAAGAGAGAGCAAGAGAGTGAAAGTGAAAAGAAAACAAATGAGAGATTTACAAAACAGAGAGAAAGAAAGAATGCCAGAGTGAGTGATTGAGTAAGTGAGCAAGTGTGAGCGAGCGAGAGAGAAATAAAAAGAGAGAAAGATAGATAGAGAGAGATATTAAACAAGAGAATGAGAGAGCAAGACAGATAAAAAAGTACAAATAAGTGAGAGCATGAGAAAAAGAAAACCAAAAGATTATAAACAAGAGGAGGAGAGTGAAATATAAAAAGAATGAGAGAAATGATGAGTGACCAAGAGAGTGAGAGTGAAAAGAAAACAAATGAGAGATTTACAAAACAGAGAGAAAGAAAGAATGCCAAAGTGAGTGATTGAGTAAGTGAGCAAGTGTGAGCGAGCGAGAGAGAAATAAAGAGAGAGAAAGATAGAGAGAGAGAGAGAGAGAGAGAGAGAGAGAGAGGTATTAAAGAGAATGAGAGAGCAGGACAGAGATAAAAAGTACAAATAAGTGAGAGCATGAGAAAAAGAAACCAAAAGATTATAAACAAGAGGAGGAGAGTGAAATATAAAAAGAGTGAGAGAAGTGACGAGGGACCAAGAGAGTGAGAGAAAATAAAGCGAGAGAGAAAGTGAGACAAAACAAGAGAGAAAGGAAGCAAAAGAGAACGAGAAGGAGAGAGCAATAGAGAGAGGGAGCAAAAGGTAAAAAGGAGTAAGATAAAGAGGGGGAGAGAGCAAGAGGACGAGTGCAAAAGAGCCAGGAAGAATGAAAGAATGCAAGGGAGAGTGTGAAATAAAAAAGAATGAGATACACAGAGCGAGAGAAAGAAAGTGTTCAAAAGAGAGCAAGGAAAACATGAAAAGAAGAAAGGTAAAGGAAGAACGAAAGAACAAAAGAACAAAGAAAGCCAGAGAAACTCAAAAGGAGTCAATCCAGCATCTCTTGCAAGGTTGAGAATCAATGCAGAACTGATTCATGAACTGATTCATGAACTGATTCATAAACTGATTCATAAAGTGATTCATCCACTGACCGCTCGAGCTGTATTTGGTCTCCAGGTCTTCGATGACGCTGTGCTTCTTCTGCAGTTCGTTCGTGGCGTCTCTCAGCTTTTCTCTACATGATTAAAAGCAGAATAATGAGACTAATATTTCATTTATCACCAGCTTCTCTTACAGAAACAAAGAGAAAAAGTGAAATAAACTCACAAGTGTTCCTCGCACTTCCTCTTCAGCAGAACCGTCTACAAGAGAGAGAAATACGCTGATTTAAAACACCAGTAACACACACTTCAATCACACGGTACATGATTCTTAACAGTGTGGCGCCCTCTGCTGAATCACAGTGGAACTAACTGACCCTCAATCTCAGCATAAGTACCAATTTTTCTAAAAGCATGACATGCTTATTATTATCAAGGTGTTTACACCTTTTACAAGGTAAAGTTCAAGCACTTTCAATGCCCAATTTCAAGTTTTTCCAGCATCTTTCAGCTGTGGTAAATTATGATAACAGTGATTTCTCAACACTGAGATTCAGCGATTAATATTAATATAACACAAAACTACTCTCCACACTTCACAGTGACTATACTACTGAGAAAAAATACTTCTAATTAAGTAAATAACAGGAATTATGGATTTATTTGTGTCAGTTTCACACAATTTAAATACCAATGTTCTTCACCGCTTGTTTACCCTATTCATTTAATTACTGTTACTGTAGTATGTCAAATTCAGGATGAGTTGAGAGCATTTATACACACATACATATACTCAAAATTATTGATTTGCTTTTTGTTACACTGCAAGAGATGGTATTATGTTTATCTAAACACAACCAGAATTTTGGGAATTTTGGGAATAGCAGGAGGAGAACAAATTAAAGCCTTTTTTTATGCTGTGATTTTTTTTTCTTTAAGCGAACGTATTTAGTCAGATATTTAATTATTGCAAAGTAAATGTAGTTAGATTTTCAAGCACTTTCTCCAAAATTCCAGCACTTTCCAGGCATGAAAAACAGAACGTTAAAATTCAATAATTTTCCAGGATTTCAGCTCAGCCAATCTTTAGAGAAGGCCAATAGTTAAAGGGGAAAACGTGACCTGATATAGAATCAGAATAAAAAAAAAACAAAAAAACAATGATATTATATCAATATAATAAATATATAATAACAGTAATAATAAAAAAATATGCTTTTGACTATTAAAATGTACCCACAACACTATTATCTGTGCATTTTAAGAACAATTTACCTTAAATTTCACTTTAATGACTGTGAACTAAAAAAATCGACGTATTGCTTTAATCATATTATTGTTCATTGGAAGCAGGTTTGATTACTGGGTCGTGTTTGTAGATAACAGAATGAACTCCTATAAATGATCTGAATCTCAGCTGCTGCACATGGGGATGGTAGGATCATTATTTTGTAAAAGGCTATGTAGTAAACACTAACATTTGCACTTGCATGGGTTTTGTTCTAAACAACAAATAACGTGAATTTGAACTGTCTCTTAAGTTGAAGTTACAATATATTACTTTAGCAGAAATTTGCAGTGCAGTCAGAATGAAAGTTTTTAGCCTTAAAATCACACCCAACTTCAATCTGGTGATGTAGTGCATCATGTTCAGTCGTGAAGTGAGTGCTCTAGTTCAGTTTCTGTAAAAATCTGCAAAAACCAGTAAGGTATCCAGATTGCTCATAATCTGCTTTATATGCTGCTGAAATAGTCAGCTCTATTTCTTCTGTAATCCAGCAGACGGCACCACTGAGTATTACAATCAACATTCAATTAAAACCACAGGATATAATTTATTGCAGCGCAGGTGCTGATTTCAGTGATATCAAGAGGTACTAGACATGTTAAATCCAGCATATCCATTAAAAACATACAAAAATCAATAAAACAAATAAAAAACAGCAAAAAAAAGAACCATTCCCACAAAAAAAAAAACAGGGAGGACATTCTGAGATCTCATTAATTCCAATTACAAATCACACACACAGAGATGGGTAACGACCGTGCGATTCTGATTCTGGACTGGTCATGCAGAAGCAGGTAGAAACAGCCACTCTCCCGTTTCTCCTTTCTGCCTGAAAGACTGAGCGCTCGTTAGCATTAGCATTAGCTGGCTAACGGGCTGGAAGATGTAGCCTGGATCAATCAACAAAATCAATTCTCACTGAAAAACCTGTTCAACTCCAACAAATCTGTTGTTCTCAAAGCCCCAGTCAGGTACCGGCAGAATGGTACTGTTACAGTTTGTAGCATAGAAAAGCTAAACTTATTTGCATTTGGTGTAATTTTAAATATAATTTACACAATTTACCTTCTTAAATATAGTCTAATAAAAGGTGAAAGTAAAAAAAATAACTGACGCCTATACTAAAGTCATTAGCTGCATCCCAATTATGTCTTGTGTACTAATAGTACAAGTACAGCATCTCACATATATTTTATTATATCTCTTTAATAGGATAACACTGAAGATATGTCAGTGTTCAGCCGCAGTATAACAGTGTAAAGTTGCTGTGTCCTCAAAACAACTCAACACACAGCTATTAATGTCTAAACTGCTGGCAACAAAAGTGTGAAAATAACACTTTAATTGTACTCAATTAGCCATATTCGCTCCCCGGTGCAATGTGCCATTGTTACAAGGTCTCTATTGTGAATGGGGACAGACGTGTTGTGCTATCTCTCGCACACTCTCTTATACTGGTCACAGGTAAACAAGTTTAACAAGTTACCTCATGGCAAAGAACTCTCTAAGAATCTAAAAAAATAATAATAATAATGTTGCCCTACATAAAGACCTCCAAGATGACAACTGCCCTGCTAAAGAAACTGAGGGCAAAGGTTCTGGACTGGTCAACTTAATTTAGTTTTGGCCTGCTTGTTGGCTCAACTGTATTTTTTTCAGATCTCACAATCGCACTTAAATCATTTAATTTTCCCAAAAATTATAATCTGTAGGAATTATGTAGGAATTCTAGGAGCAGTAAAGCCAATCCACTGAAGTACAGCTTTATAAGTGTGTGCTTTCAGTGAAGTTCTCCAGCACTAAGGCTGGGTGCAGCAGCATTATCATTAGCCGCTAACAGCAGCGCTATCTCTTTCGCTGTTCATAAGCAAATATATTGGACTGTAGTCTGCATATTTACTGTGTTAAAACGAGCAACGTGGGAAAAAAACGCTAGTTGATAGCGCCTTGGGTTACTGAAAAAATCAGGGTTCCTCTGTCTAGATTGTTGGGCGGCATCTACGTCCCGGTAGCTGCTGCACCCAGCCTTAGTGCTGGAGAAACTTCACTGAAAACTCATCTTTAGACAAAATACTGGAAATCTAAGCTTACTGTAAATAAACGGAAGTGCTTTACTTACCCAAATAAACAGCTTTCAGGAGAGAAATCTTAAATTTTTATTTATTTATTTATTTATTTATTTTAGGAATTACAGGTGCTTCCCCCAGTTTCCCCATTAGAAGGGAAATATGGCGACACCCTTGCTCACTACGATGTAGGCATCCTTACTAGTGTCGCTTAACGCACCTTATATATGAAATTAGACCAGAAAATAGACATTCACTGACAGTGCGCATTATAATACGGTGCACCTTATAGTCCACAAAATGCTTTTTGCTAAATTTAATTGGTTTATATGCTGGTTGCTGCAGTTACAAGTAATTCCTGACTGGGGCTTCAAAGAGGCACCAAGCATGCAGGCCGCACATGATTTGTTTTTAGCATTAGCATGCTAGCTGCCCTGCCATTACAGGGGTTCATTAAAGAGAGGGGGGCTGAGACACAAACATCCATACAGCCGCAGAGTGGTGAATTCCCGCATGCTGTACTTACAGAAGCCTGAGGAGAGGGTGATTGTGAGAGAGAGAAAAGAGGGCTTGAGTTGAGAGAGGCCTGTCCACAGTGGGCGAGAGACAGACAGACAGACAGACAGACAGAAGGGAGAGAGAGAGAGAGACAGAGTGTGGAATGGATGAAGTCGAGCGAGACACAACCCAAAGGACACACAGACAGTAACGGAGGAACATGCCACACAGCACATGGACAGTGCTCCTGGTGATGTCATCGCTCATGAGCCGTTAACCTCCGCACCGAACGGACAGGAGAGCCAATGGCATGCCATGGTGACGCTACAACATGAGTGACATCATAAGCTGAAGATAATCAGACTAAAAAAAAGGCCTGTTTGTAACTCATGCACAAATTAATACACACATATATACAAACAGTATAAACACACAGTGCTGTGCAAAAGTGTTTGCTTCCCCTCCTGGAACCTGGAGCAGTTCATAATAAGTAGTATCGGCCTGTAGCCTGCTGCTTACCCCAGCTAGCACTGCTGGAGCAGCATTAGCTGCTAACTGAGCTAAGCGCTAGCTCTTTCGCTGCTCAGAGGTGAGTATATCCGACTGTGGTCTGCGTGTTTACCGTGTGAAAACAAGCTATGTGGGACAAACTGCTAAATAATATCACCCTGGTTTACTGGAACACTCGGGGTTCCTCAGTGTAGCGCTAGCCATTAGCTAGTAATGCTAATGTTGCTGCACCCAGCCTTAGTGGAAATCTGGAAATCTAAACTTACTGTAAGTAAATAGATGTGCTTTACTCTCCCAAATATTTTTTTTTACGAGAGAAATCTGTGTAGATTAAAATCCAACGTTTGTTTGATTTTGAAAGAAAATGTGTTTTTAAGAATTACAGTTTTGTTTACTTGGCTTAGCTTTACTTGGAGACACCCCGTTCGTTACTAGTGTCGCCTTAATGCACCTTATAATCCATTGTGCCTTATGTATAAACATAGACCAGAAGATAGATGTTCTACGTTGATGCTAACATGGATATACCAATGTGTAGTTCACTCTCGATTTTCAAAAAAATAAAAAATAAAAAGGTATGTAGGGCAATAATAATTAGCTGAGGTTTTGTTTGTATTTGTCAGTCGGTAACACTATGCCCCTATCACTAGCATTGTAAGCCTCTTGGGAACATTGGCTAAAAGTGCTGTATTTCAGAATGCTGGGGATGAATAGAGGTGGGCAAAAGTTTGACAAAAGTTCATACTTGTTATGTTTTACTACACCTAAAGTCCATTTTACACCAATCTTTTCATTTTAAGGACTGTAACAAATAAAAAATAATACAAAAATCAGGAAGGGGCAAACACTCTGACAGCACTGTACACACATAAAAACACACAAACACATACAAAACAGCACAGTGTGTTAAAAAGACAATGGGATTAGTAGAAATGTTTCACATAAAATGTTCTACAGCAATCTAAAGGAACAGAACTGCAAAAGAAAACTGATAACAAGCAAATATAAACTACAAAACATAATACTGTAATACTCTGGTATATGGATTTGTTTTTACACCCATATTTAGAATCTGAACATCAAACATAATTTGTCTGTTTGTTTATAAGAGTTAAAGCAGCTACAGTAGTTTTACTGTGGTGAAGACAATGGTGACAATGATGGTTTGAGAGCACTACTCACATCGTCAGCTTTAGAGCCCTGCTCTTGCAGACTCTTCTGAAGCTCCTCCACCTCACTCTGACCCGCCATCAGCCTCTGATTCACCTGCCTGTTAGAGAGAGAGAGAGAGAGAGAGAGAGAGCATGTGATTAAGACGTTTTCACATTTTACACCTGTAGTTGGTTTCTATGGTCTGGATCAGTGGATGAGTTCATTTATTTGGAGAGTTTCTCCCTCTGTTTGGTTTGAATTCACACAGGCACAAACCTAAACGCACCAAAATGCTGATTGGTCAGAGCTTTACATTAAAGTAAATATAGTAAAAACAAAAATTCTGTATTCCAGCTTGTATATCTTTGCAGTTTTAAGCTGCTTTAATACAGAACATTGAAAATTTGCTGTTGTGCTTTTTTAAACAGTGTTTTCAATAGGACGTGGTGCGCAGATGTAAGCAGAGAATGCTGCTCATAACAAGCATGTAAACAGCATGGAGCAGCAGAGGCAGCAAGTGTTCACAGCTGTGGTTATTAGTGTTATCTGGCCAATATATTAGACTAAATGAGCCTTATTAGCAGTTGAGATAAAATAAAAGGAGTATATTTTTGATAGCTGGGACTGAATTGAGACGGGATTATGTTCTCACCACAAATTAAACAGAGTATATTTAAGACCAGACCAAAACCACCTCCTCTAGCAGGTCTCGGTCCAAATGTTTAAGAAGGGTAATGCTGCAGACCGGAGCCCCAGTGGGCGTGGCTAAAGGGTGGAGCATGTGCATTAAATCGTGTATATATATAGTATCTGATATACAGTATCTGATATACATACATATACAAGATTTAATGCAATTACTGCAATAAAGGAAAAAACACACGAAAGTGCCATTCCAGAAAAATGAGTATTTTAATCTTTGATTTAAAAATATCTAAAGTAAGGGCTTTTCTAACGTTTTCATTCAGTTACTTCTGTTTAAAAGCAGCATATAGGCAGACTACAACTACAATAGCACATAAATGTGTTTAAGCTGATAATATACTATTTTGTAAAATACTTTTACAGATTCAGCTTCATCACTGTTCAGAAGTTTAAATCGCGCTATGTTTAACCGGTAGCACCGCAGTTTCCGCCTTCTTTTGACAGATCTGTTAAGGTGATTGGCTGCAGTAAAAAATGATGGACAGCTTGGTCTGTCTGATGATTGACTTAATAAAAAATGATTGACAACGAAAGTGTAGTATCTGACTGGCTGCAGTCGAAAATGATTGACACATGCTCTGCCCTTTAGCCACGCCCACTGGGGGGCTCCGGTCTGCAGCATTCCATAGATGAAATGTTTTGATCAGCACCCAAGTGTGATTACTGTTTGCACACCTGCTTAAATGTACCGCATCAAGAATATGAACGATCTTTTAACCGGACCAAATAGTGCTGGTGTAAAAACACTCTTAGGTTCATATAATACTCATGCAAACACTGCAAGTCCAGTAAAATAAAAGAGGAGAGAATATTACACTATATTTCGGTGGCAAATTTAAGCCAAAACATTATCGAGCGATCTTTCTCTAATGAGCTTTTCACATCATATTCACAAGTTAAAGGATTGACAGGATTACAGGATTCCTGTTCAAAGTTCCTTGTTTCACTCAAATTTGTGTAGAATGTGTAAAACTAACTCGTCACATGGAGAAAGCAGCTGGACTGCGTTACCTGTTCTCACTCTCCAGCTCGTTCTTCCTGGCGTTAGCGTCCTCCAGCAGACTCTTCAGCAGGGCGATCTGTTCGTTATCAGATCCCTCCTGATTCAGCTTCAGCATCTTATTCTCGTGCTGCAGACGGATCAGCCTCTCCCTGCACACACCACACACACAACACAGATATTTATACAGATTACATAGAGACCATTCAGAGTTATCTTTCTGTAAATCAACCGGTGGTGTATTCAATCAGAGGTTTTCAACTGGTCTCATCCCAGGATACACATTCTCTCATGGTCATTAAGTTGCGACCCACTTTTATAGAAACCAAATAAATGTATTTTTGAAAAATAGCCTTCAAAAACCCATTTAAACCTACATACTCATACAAAGTAAATTTAATAAAAAAATTGCTGACAACTATATGTATAAAATTACTACAATAAAATTAAACATCAAAAATCCACGAAATGAATAAGACCACAAAATTAGATATTTCGCTTCTCTGCATTCAGAGTACATTAGTAAGAAACTTTCTCTCTCTTTATCCCAATATAAACAATGGGTACCAAATCAGATGAGCATTAATTACTTTTATTTTTTTATATATTTTTTAATGTAATATATATTTTTTGAAAATCACTGTATTAAATCACAAAAACACTAAGATAATTCACTATTTTAGCTCAGCTATTACTGTGGTTTACATACTTATTTTGTTTTTGGACTAAGGATCATTTTGAATATAAAAAAAAAAAACAAATGTCCCCGTATGTTGACATTGTTCTTTGCGAAATGACTTCCTGTACAAAGAGACAACGTTTAGTTGTTATACTTGCAAACCAAGCAAAAAAGTCAATAGCATTTTTTTATTATTATATATATATATTTAATATTACTATTACTGCATCTAATAACATAATATACAAGTACACTATGATCATGATAGCGATAAAATATATTGTTAGATTGCCTAATTCTGCATATCCCCATACAGATAAACAATTCTTCTCTCAGTATCTCTGATCTCCAGCTGTTCACACACTGTACAACACAGCTGATAAGAGCTGTGAAACAATCCTACACAGACAGATCGACTGTGCTGCTGCTGCTGTGTGAGACTGTGTGTATCAGTTATCTGTGTGTGCACAGCCACGCTGGCCTGCAGGCGCTCCACGCAGGAAAAATAAACAGAGAGAGAGAGAGAGAGAGAAAGGAATGGAAGAAGAGAGAGGAAGAGAGAGAGAGAGAGAGAGAGAGAGAGAGGGAGGGATGGATGGAGCACATGAGAGCTGCAGGCTGTGTCTGAGCAGCGTTCACTCGCTCGCTCTCCTGCTGCTGCTGCTGCTGCTGTTAAAGCCTTCACTGACTGCAGGCAGGAAATGAAGACTTCAGACTACAACACTTTAACTCAACATCTGCACGCCAGCTGTATTAAAGCTGATGAATAACACACACACACACACACACACGCAGAGACACTTGTCAGGAGATGAGCTACTGTCTCCTCTCTCTCTCATCAAAGAGCAGAACAAACAGCACTGTTGGTTTAAGCAGAGAAGCCCCGTTTACTACAGTAAGACCTGCTGTGTGAGTTCACTGCTGATTAATACTGACTTTTCATATAAAGCCAACTAATAGGCCTGTCACGATAAAAATATAGGTTGAACATGATATGTTGTCCCAGAATTTATTGCAATAAACGATATTGTTGGCATTTTTAAAAAGACAAACTTTCCATTCCTGTTCACAGACCTAATTTTGGAAGCCGAAAAGTTCCCAGCTTGAACCAAAAAAGGTTATAGTCATAAATAGTATATATATATATATATGAATATACACATCGCAAAGTGCGGAGGCAGGGGAACCGTGGGTCTGTCCCAGCTGGCCCACATTGGACCAGCATAAATACTTTGCCTTTAATCTAGAGATATGCTGGTGGTGAGAGAAAGACTGAGGCAAGAGATACAAAATCAATCGACTAGAGCCGCACTGGGATGTTACTCTGTTTCTTTAAGTTTGTTATGGGTAGTGCTGTGCAATGTGACGATAAATATCATGGGGACGATAGAAAAAGTTTCTATCATGCTACTTAACCTTTTTCGTCCCTATCGTTTCTACAGTAATTTCATCAATTATTCACGCAAATATATAAAGTAGGCTACGATGAAATGTATTGGTGTGGTCACTTTGCATAAACTCGGTTTATATAAGGGATAATAAAGTAATCTTCGCAAAAAAAGCTTCATAATGTGGTTTTGCGCATGAGGCTGCTTTACGTTATTAAACTCATAAGAGCTGAACAATGGAGACGCATTGTTCTTTTGAAATAATTAGCTACTGCATCTACCTCATCTGTTTTAATTTAATACATATATATATATATATTGCTGCACTAAAAGGTAGCATGTCTCATTTGTGAAAGTTTGGTTTAATGTCACTTTAAAATAAAGTTGGAAAAAAGTAAGCAATGATATTATTTTGTCATATTTTTCGAAAATAACTGAAAACATACTTAAATGTGATATATCATGATATATATCGTTATTGTGATATATTAGAAAATCCATATCGTGATATATGACTTTTCACATATCGCCCAGCACTAGTTTTGGGTGTTGATTTTTTCCATATTTCCTAATAAAAGGTACGTTTTAAGTTAATTTACTCCCTGTGTCTGTGTGTCTCTGTACTTCTGCACTACCGGTTCACTGGAGCCACGCCCACAGTCACAATATTAGTAAGTGCATTTTGTAAGTGCAAATACAATGGACGAGATCACGATTATTAAAATGATTGAGGTTATGTCCACTTATTTAATGATAAGTCGATAATGTAATTATTGTGACAGGCCTACCAACCAACAATGTAATAATAATAATAATTCTAATCGTAATGTATCATGTCCCGTGACTTTTGTCAGGTCCCATGCAAGCTAAAAAACGCTGCCCATGTGGGACTGCGATTGAATAAACAGGAGGACCAGTAGTTTTTTTTTTTTTTTTTTTTTTTGGCTTTCTCGGTAACGTGACATCGCGTTCAGTAGCTCCTCCACTTCCACTCGCTGTTGTGTAGCTGTTGCGTGGATCTCCATGAAAATAAAAACCCAAAATGTAATTATGGTGTGCAGCAGTGAACAAATAGCTATTTTATTAAACATGAGGTGATGAAATTCAGAAATGTGTGTCCAGATGGGACTAAAATTTTCAGAGGAAAACAGTAGGTAAATCAGCCTGTAATTTTCTCAGAGGACGTCTGGGAAAAACACGTACATGGTTGTCCCGGACAGGAATAAAATTACAAAGGACCCCCATAAAAGAAAATTAACCCAGGACTCCCTGAGTAAAGTAAAGTACGAAAAACACAGTACTGTGGTATTTTATAACTGTATATTTTTATATATTTGTTTTTTCCTGCGTGCAACACATCACCTTCACTTACTGCCTTATGAGCAGATACTGCACTTCAACAGGAGCCAGACAATCAGTGGCCAATGTAGTGATCCATAATAATGATACAAAACCTAAAATTAAATCTCTTACAAAAATTGAGCTTTGAGTTTTTTTTTCTTATTGTAATAAATATAGCACATTAATGTTAATATTTTAGGGTTAAAATACGGTGGCCGAGAAAGCCCGACGCAGTGCAAATTGAAAAGCGTGGCAAAAGCACAAAACACATCCATCAAAATTACAACACAGGCGCAGCAAATAGAAAAACGCGCTGCAAATAGAAAAACGAGCTGCAAATACAACCACAACACAACGGAAGTGAGTCACAACACAACGGAATTTTCCCGGGGGACCTGTACCAGCTAAGCTGCGTCTTCAGTAACGTCTCGGACTTCACTATGTGTACAAAGGACAATAAGTGGCAAACAAGGCGTTTTGTGAAGCAGAACTTTTAATAATATGCACACAACCGTGGTAATCACAGGTAATAATCATAACTTACTTTTCAGAAGCTTGTTTGCCACTTATTGTCCTTTGTATACAGCTGGTACAGCATCTTTTAAGGTCCCCCGGGAAAATTCCGTTGTGTTGTGACTCATTTCCGTTGTGTTGTGGTTGTATTTGCAGCGCGTTTTTCTATTTGCTGCGCCTGTGTTGTAATTTTGATGGATGTGTTTTGTGCTTTTGCAGCGCTTTTCAATTTGCACTGCGCTGGGCTTTCTTGGCCACCGTATTAAAATCCTAATGTTACATAAATGGTACAACGACAATTTTGTGAATTGAATTTTAAAATGTTGTTCTTTGGGACATAAAATATTTTATTAAAATCTTTAAATTGATAAATGCTTAAAAAAGACCAGTAGAGACAAAAAAAAAAAAAACACTTAAAATTAGCTAGTTTTATCTCCAGCACTAACCCAGCACACCTAATGTACGTTCTGTAAATAAGGTCAGATGATCACAGATATACACGCTGTCCTGTAATGCTCTCAGGATGTTCGCTGTGTGTTCTTTTGGGTTAAAGCTCCACTAGGTAGGATTGAGATTTTGTGCTCGTGGTCTCCCCCTACAGTTGTAGAGTGTAATAAATGTTTCAGGCGGATTAGTTTCTCTTTCTCGTTTTCTGGCTTTCACAGACATATTCGGTCTCTTTCCAGCTTCTGCCAGAGTGTCTGTATGTTAGTTTGTAAGGAATGAACCAGTAGTTCTTGTAGAACTGTTAGAACTAAAGGTCGGAAAGCAGGTCGCAGTTCTCGCGAGCGTTGGTCGCGGCCACCTCAGAAAACTTACAGAGTCTAGTTTGAGCTCAGAGGAGCTCCGGCACAGACACGAGAGCACCGCTATTCCTCCTATTACACCTCAATGCAGCGCTGCAGTGAGTTTCAAACTGTATTTTTACTTCTTTAAAAAGATCAAAAATCAAGGAAATCCTAGCTAGTGCTGCTTAATGATTTGACTGATTGGTGCATGTTTTAGCTGTTAAGTGTGTATAGACAGAGCAGAACTTACCTGAACTCTGGAGTGATGATTTCAGCAGCTAGTGAATCAGACCCTTCATTATTGCCCAGTGGAACCAGTCCTGTAAACAGAGAAACACAGACAACAAAAGCTGTACATCCAACACCTGTATTTCCAGACCTCTACAGCAGCTTCATGACTTGAGTATGATTATGGGAGGTCAGAAAGCTGCGCTGTGATGTTCTGGCTGGTGGTGTACCTGAAGTAAGCTGACCCTCTTGAGCCTGGACACACCGGAGCTCCTCTATCGTCTCCTTCAGAGAGTCTCTCTCAGTTCTCATCCGCTACAGAAAGAGAGAGAGAGAGAGAAAGAGAGAGATGATCACCAGTGTTAATTACGTTGACTATTAATTTTCATCATAGTTTTCGTCAAAAAAACAATAACTAAATAAAAACAGCATCAAATAATAAAAACTTCAATTATAAAACTGAAATTACATTTTTGTCGACGAATAAAAACGAGACAAAAATGCTTGTCAGGGACAACATCCAATCAGAACTGATTTAGTTTTGTGAAAGGTAGGGACCAGTTAGGAAGAGAGGATTTCATTTTCCAGCAGGACTTGGCACACTGCCCACACACCCTTAAGTACTAATTGGCTGAAAGCCACAATCAACAAAAATAGAAAACATAAATAAATACATAAATAAAATTAAAAAACGTTTTAAATAGATCACTGTGTAATACATCTACATAATATATGAGTTTCACATTTTCAACTGTATTACTGAAATAAAGTAGCTTTCAATGATATTCTAGTATATTTTGAGATGCACTAGTACAATACTGCACTGTTGAATGTAGAGGTATAATATATAATTGTGAATATATAGATGTTATATTGCTATTTACAGGAACATATAGGACACTTTAGTAGGTGTAGTGTAACTGTGTAGAGTACAATGCAAGACATTCCAAAGTAAAGCTTAATTTTGATGAATAAAAGGGATTTTTTTTTCAGAAAACAGGTCACTGCGTAGGCTCTTACTCTGCACAGAACCAATGACCTCATGTTCATTCCAGTATTTCAGTATAATAAACATGATACTGGATAAGCATGATACGCCTATAACAGGATGTACTTCGTATATCAAAATACTGAACCAAACATTGTTGTCAGAAGAGACAATGAAAAGGAAAGAAAAATAAAAGAAAAAAGATGATCAAAGATCAAAAGAGAGAGAGCAGACAGAGGGACAGGAAACATGTGGATCTGTGATAAAGGCACAGGAAGAGGCTGAGCAGGAAGGACAGAGGGGGGGCAGCTGTCATGTCTATTCATCACTCTAAACATAAACACACAGTACAGCTACATCTGAGCCACTGTATCTCCCAGCTTGTCAACAAATGCACGTGTACAGCTAGCTGTTCATGAAGAGGTGGCTCTGAGTAAGATCTGCATTCACTGCAGTGGCGTAAAAGTTATTTTTATAGAAACTAATTCTAACATTATTGTGTAGAAGGGGTGTGACGAGACACTAATATCACGAGACGAGACGAGACACGGTATTGCGTTCACGAGAACGAGACGAGATTTAAAAATACATTTTTAAAGAAAACCTCAAAAATGAAAAATGGCTTGAAAACTAGAGTTTTATTTGACAAAATCATATAACGCAAATTTAACAGACTGGTTTCTCTCAAATATTGATTTTATAAGAAATAATAAAAAATAAAACGTTTCTAGATCTTATATAGTGCAAACAATAAGTGCAAACCACAACCAGTCATATTAAGACTATGGTTTGTGTTTTTTTCTCCTAAATCTCTTGTAATTTAACTATGCAGAACCATAACCAGTCATATTAAGACTATGCTTGAAGTGCAAACAGAGACAGAACATTTTTTAATACAGTACAGAGCTAAGGGATTAGTACAGCTGCCTATGAAACAGTCACGTGTAGGATTTACTTACAGTATTTATATATGGTTTGTGTCTTGTTGGTCACTCTAATACCGTTTTATTGTTTCCACTGGAGCCAAAATGCAGCCAGACAAAAGGTAGTATGCAGCCTATGCGACGCTTAGGGGCGCTGCACTAAAGGGGGCGCCAAATGAAAGCCCAAAATGTTTTTTTTTCTCAGGATAAACAGCCAATCAGCTTGCTGGTTTTGCGAGCGGTGGGCTAGTAATGACAGAACGTATCTCCTCCACCCCCTCCCTCCCGGGGGCGCTGATACTACGTTTGCATACACCACAAACAGAACGTCCTCCTGCTGTGTTGCCAGATCCCACTTAAAAAGTCCACACTAAACTATTTTTTTTTTCCGCGAGACAGGTTTAAGCTTGATGAGAAATATCGCCACGTTTAATATCGCGAGATCTCGTGCCACAAGATCTCGTCACACCCCTATTGTGTAGATAAAGATACATATGGATTTATTTGACTATAAAAGAGAAGTTTAGTCCTTACGTCTTTCTCTTTCTGAAGCGAGTCCACTTTCTCTTTCAGACGTTTGCACTCGAACTCCATCTTATCTGCCTTTTTCGATTCCTCCGACAGTCTGTTCTGGAGCTCCACCACCTACAAACACAAACATTTATCATTAAGCATGGTTAAAACTAGTGCAGCAGGGATATTAGCATTTAACCTGAGATATGTCTTTCTGTTTAAACTACATAAGCATTATAGTATCAGTATTGTTCCATAGCAATTTAGCTAAAGGTCTGTATATCGAGTCATTCTGTGAATTTCGTTTATTTTTAAAGCTGTATATCCACTATCACTAGTAATGACACAACACCAATACATGTGAAGTCAGACTTCGCCTCTTTTCCAACTGTTGCTGATGCAGCGTTGCTGGGTAGTATCACAGCATAGCACTCGGAGGAAAGCGCAGCGACTCAGTTCCGATACATCAGCTCACAGACGCCTTGTGCTGATCAACATCACCCTAGAAGTGATGAGTGGAAAGAGCGCCATCTACCCAACCAAGGGAGAGCACGGCCAGTTGTGCTTTCTCAGGGCTCCGGCAGCTGATGGCAAGCTGCATGACCGGAATTCAAACCAGCAATTTTCTGATAATAGTGGTAGCGTTTAGCCCGCTCTACCACTCGGCGCCCCTAGTTTATGAATTTTAATGTAATTTAAGCCATTATATCACATTTCAGCTTCAAGCTGTGTTTTTTCATCATGTTTTTCAACTAAAGATATCTAAAATTAAACACTATTTTAAATACTAAATGTGCAGAAAGCAAAATGCTCTAACTAGTAGAGGATTTATTATTATTTTTAAATAAATATCTGTCTGCAATATTTAAAAACATCAGTGAATAAAAAAATGTTTAATAAATGAATCAAAGGAAATTATTTTCAATAGACAAAAATGTAAAACTCTACAGCAAGAAATTGATTTACTTTCCATTTAAATGCATTTCTAAGTGCAATTATAATTTAAAACGTAAGCAAAAAAAAAATATTCAATATGTTTAATAAATAAAATAAAAATAGAATAATAAGTGTTTTTAAATAAATAATTGAAATGCTGCATTTAGAAGTGCTTTCATTTTGTATTTTAAACACATCTGCAACATTTTAAAAGCGGAGAATTCTTTTAAACTAGATTACTTGTGTCATTTTGGCGTATTGTTCACTCTTAAGCGTACCTGTCTCTTGTAGGTCTCCAGCTGTGAACGGGCTGCGTTGGCTTTGCGCAGCTCCTCCTCCAGGCTGACTGTGTTCTGCATGTAGCTGGTGTTCTTCTCCTCCAGCAGCTTCACCTGCCTTCTCAAATCCCCCAGATCCTCCAGCTTCTTCTTATACGACTCCACCTGCGCCTCCAGCTTCGACACTTTATCTGACGAGTGTCTAAGATAAGAAACATACATCAGTTCTGAGCTGATCAAGAGACACAGCACTGTAGAGCAGTCAAAGCGCATCATTCGTTTTCATTTTCCAGTCAAAACTAATATAACATAGAAGTTATTCATTTGTCAGCATCAAGGAAAAACACACTTAATGATGTTGAGGTCTGGACTGGTGTGGGACTGTCAATTATTCTGATAACAGCAGCAGATTTTGTTTGCTTATCTTACAAAAATTACAAAAAATTGGATGGAGCTCCATCAGTTTCACAACTCAATACTGGGGGTCTTATACCCCTCTAGTCCACATCCAGAATTAATCTTAGTACCAATAGGTTGATATTTATCATCTTCTAATCAGTAGAGATGCACCATGATATCTGAATCATATCGGTATTGACAGGGTTTTTCATTTTATTTATTTATTTATTTATTTATATTTTTTGCTGACATGGCATATATCAAACCAATAATTGCTGATATAAATATTATATGCCTGAATAGGATCAAGCAACACTGGCCAAGCTACTTTAAAACGCACTGATTTAAGAGTTATTTTTTTATTTTTTCATTTTAAAGTTATACAAGAGTGTTACACATGCGTATCAGCATCGGCATTGGCAGATAAAGCTCTGTGGGAAAGAAAAAATAAGATACCACTTAAAAATGTGTTTCTTTGATTTTACCAAATTAAAAAACCTCTAAAATATAATCAAGAGGAAGATGGATGATCACAAGCCATCAAACCACCAAACTGAACTGCTTGAATTTTTGCACCAGGAATAAAGGCATAAAGTTATCCAAAAGCAGTGTGTAAGACTAGTGGAGAAGTACATGCCAAGATGCATGAAAACCTTGATTAAAATAACCAGGGTTATTCCACCAAATATTGATTTCTGAACTCTTAAAACTTTATGAATATGAACTTGTTTTATTTGCATTATTTGAGGTCTAAAAGCTCAGCATCTTTTTTGTTATTTCAGCCATTTCTCATGGGAATGGTGCGAATCTGCACCCAAGTTTTTCACTCACATGTACACCTGTACTCTGTGACGTGACTAAACTAAAGTGGTCTCTTAATTTTTTTCCAGAGCTGTACATGTGTAATATTGGATAGCAACACTGGCCCAGAATTCCCACACTGGTGCAAAGAATCTTAATTAATTGTCAATACTTCTTTGTTGGGACTAGCAAAACTGTCAGTAATAATGGGTGCAACTTAAAGTAACTGAATGCAGTCATTTTTACTATACATCTACATATTTAAGATGTCCTACAAATGAGTGGATATTATCTCACCTGAGAACATCCATTTCGTCTTTGAGGGTCTGCGCCTCGTCAGCCAGTGAGGTCAGCTCCTCATTCTGACCTTTGACCTCCAAAAGCTCCTTTTCCAGCTCTTCACAGCGGATACGGTAGTCGTCTTTAGCCGCCTCCAGCCTGAAAGACAAACAACCGCGCACACACACACCCACAAACACACATATTTTTGTTAAGACTTAATCAAAACTCTTTAGATTAATAAGCCAAAAACAAGAGGTCCCCACTGTGCACTAAAACCCACGCAAACCAATAGGTCTGTACACAAAAAAACAAACAAACAGTGAAGTGTTCCAAGTGCTCAAACTGTAAAACAAAAGGGTTGCCAGATCTACCTATATCCCTCAAGCCCATCAGGTGCCCCAGTGGGAGGGTGCCTATGCCCATCAGGTGCACCAGGCCCCAGTGAGAGGGTGCCTATTCCCCTTTAGATGCCCCAGTGAGAGGGAACCTACGGCCATCAGGTGCCCCAGTGAGAGGATGCCTATGCCCCATCAGGTGCCCCAGTGAGACGGTGCCTAATCCCCTTTAGGTTCCTTAGTGAGAGGGTGTCTAAGCCCAGGAGGTGCCCCAGTGAGAGGGAGCCTATGCCCATCAGGTGCCCCAGTAAGAGGGTGCCTATTCCCCTTTAGATGCCCCAGTAAGAGGCTGCTTATTCGCCTTTAGATGCCCCAGTGAGAGGGAACCTACGCCCATCAGGTGCCCCAGTGAGAGGATGCCTATGCCCCATCAGGTGCCGCAGTGAGAGGGTGTCTAAGCCCGGGAGGTGCCCCACTGAGAGGGTGCCTATGCCTCTTTAGGTGCCCCAGTGAGAGGGAGCCTATGCCCATCAGGTGCCCCAGTGAGAGGATGCCTATGCCCATCAGGTGCCCCAGTGAGAGGGTGCCTATGCCCCTTTAGGTGCCCCAGTGAGATGGTGCCTAATCCCCATTAGGTTCCTTAGTGAGAGGGTGCCTATGCCCCTTTAGGTGCCGCAGTGAGAGGGTATCTAAGCCCGGGAGGTGCCCCACTGAGAGGGTGCCTATGCCTCTTTAGGTGCCCCAGTGAGAGGGAGCCTATGCCCATCAGGTGCCCCAGTGAGAGGATGCCTATGCCCATCAGGTGCCCCAGTGAGAGGGTGCCTATGCCCCATTAAATGCCCCAGTGAGAGGGTGCCTATGCCCATCAGGTGCCCCAGTGAGAGGGTGCCTATGCCCGGGAGGTGCCCCAGTGAGAGGGTGCCTATGCCCATCAGGTGCCCCAGTGAGAGGATGCCTATGCCCATCAGGTGCCCCAGTGAGAGGGTGCCTATGCCCGGGAGGTGCCCCAGTGAGAGGGTGCCTATGCCCATCAGGTGCCCCAGTGAGAGGATGCCTATGCCCATCAGGTGCCCCAGTGAGAGGGTGCCTATGCCCCATTAGATGCCCCAGTGAGAGGGTGCCTATGCCCATCAGGTGCCCCAGTGAGAGGGTGCCTATGCCCGGGAGGTGCCCCAGTGAGAGGGTGCCTATGCCCATCAGGTGCCCCAGTGAGAGGGTGCCTATGCCCATCAGGTGCCCCAGTGAGAGGGTGCCTATGCCCGGGAGGTGCCCCAGTGAGAGGGTGCCTATGCCCATTAGGTGCCCCAGTGAGAGGGTGCCTATGCCCATCAGGTGCCCCAGTGAGAGGGTGCCTATGCCCAGGAGGTGCCCGAGTGAGAGGGTGCCTATGCCCATCAGGTGCCCCAGTGAGAAGGAGCCTATGCCCATCCGGTGCCCCAGTGAGAGGGTACCTATGCCCCTTTAGGTGCCCCAGTGAGAGGGTGCCTATGCCCATCAGGTGCCCCAGTGAGACGGAGCCTATGCCCCTTTAGGTGCCCCAGTGAGAGGGTGCCTATGCCCATAAGGTGCCCCAGTGAGAGGGTGCCTATGCCCATCAGGTGCCCCAGTGAGAGGGAGCCTAAGCCCATCAGGTGTCCCAGTGAGAGGGTGCCTAAGCCCATCAGGTGCCCCAGTGAGAGGGAGCCTAAGCCCATCAGGTGTCCCAGGGAGAGGGAGCCTATGCCCATCAGGTGCCCCAGTGAGAGGGTGCCTAAGCCCATCAGGTGTCCCAGTGAGAGGGAGCCTAAGCCCATCAGGTGCCCCAGTGAGAGGGAGCCTAAGCCCATCAGGTGCCCCAGTGAGAGGGTGCCTATGCCCATCAGGTGCCCCAGTGAGAGGGAGCCTAAGTCCATCAGGTGCCCCAGTGAGAGGGAGCCTAAGTCCATCAGGTGCCCCAGTGAGAGAGAGCCTAAGCCCATCAGGTGCCCCAGTGTGAGGGTGCCTATGCCCAGGAGGTGCCCTAGTGAGAGGGTGCCTATGCCCGGGAGGTGCCCCAGTGAGAGGGTGCCTATGCCCGGGAGGTGCCCTCAGTGCCCATGCTAGGAGCTGTTACCTCCACTGGGGCAGGGCCAGTAAGGGGCTGCTGCTCTGGGGAGGCAGAGGAAAGGGCAGGGGCTGGCACTCCCAGCTTATATGAGAGAGCTCCGACTCGCTCACCCTGCTGCAAGAAGCCAGCGTTAGCATTAGCATTAGCATTATTAGTGGAAGCGTGAGTAAAAGTTAGTATTAGCGATTTTATCAGTTCAGTAGAAGCCTGTATAGTTTTAACAGCAAAAAAGCATTACATATGTATTTTTATATGTATTAGTCATTTAATAATAATAAAAAAATATATAAAAAATACAATGGCATTAGCGTCATTCTACAGCAATGTTTCAATGTTTAGTTTTTTTTATAAATACAATATACTGTATTTTTTGCACTATAAGGCACACTTATAATCCTTTAATTTTCCAAACATCGTCAGAGCTCCTTACGTGCGAATTTTACCCATCAATTTTACCCATCATCTGAGTGTAGCTTGCTAACTCTGGCTAGCACTGCTGGAGCAGCATTAGCCACTAACTACGCTGAGCGCTAACACTTTTGCCGCTCAGAGGTGACTATTATTGGCCTGTAGTCTGCTGCTAACGCCGGCTTGCACTGCCGGAGGAGCCTTAGCCTTAGCATTAGCCACT
Source organism: Astyanax mexicanus (assembly GCF_023375975.1). Taxonomy (NCBI): domain Eukaryota; kingdom Metazoa; phylum Chordata; class Actinopteri; order Characiformes; family Acestrorhamphidae; genus Astyanax; species Astyanax mexicanus. The sequence goes on from NC_064408.1 coordinate 9,615,465, forward strand.
AACTGTGCTAAGTGCTAGCTCTTTCGCTATTCAGAGGAGAGTATATCGGACTATAGCCTGCGCGTTTACCATGTAAAAACAAGCTACATGGGGAAAACTGCTAGCTAATAAAATTAAAAATAACAGTGAATTTTAGTAAGTACAGTTAAAGTACTTAGAGTACTATGCTCTGTACCGATTTACACATTATCAAATCAAGTTTTTCTCAACTGTTACATTCTCGTTCTCACCTGAAGGTCTCCTCCTGCAGCTGCTCCAGCTGGGTCTGTAGCTGAAAGTGTCGCCGCCCTGCAGGACTGTTCAGGTCCTCGATGGAGTCGGACTGGTTGAGGCGCTCCATCAGGAGCTGATTCTCTGCCAGCAGACTGCCCTTCTCCTCCTGCAGAGCTGCAACCTGACAGAGAGAGAGAGAAAGAGAAAGAGAGAGAGATAACACGGGTAAGAAACAGAATATGCAGCAAGAAGCAAACAATCAACTGTTTATAATTATTATGGTTTAACTCTTCATTTTAGCCCAAATTAGGCTTTGGATTTGTATCTGTAACAGTATATATTTTTTTCTCTCTCATTTTTCTCCCAATTTATCTGGCCAATTGCCCGACCCATTCAGCTGCTACTCAACTATATACCCTCACACTAGTGATGCCTCAACATAAGGAGGGTGAAGACTAGCACATGCCTCCTCCGACACGTGAAACCAATCACGGCTTCTTATCAAACTGATGCAGCATTGCAGAGTATTGCACAGCGCACTCGGAGGAAAGCGCAGCGACTCTGTCCCGATATATTAGCTCACAGACGAAAGAGCGCCATCTACCCACCCAGAGAGAGCAAGGCCAATTGTGCTCTCTCAGGGCTCCGGCAGCTGATAGCAAGCTGCATGACCGGGATTCGAAACAGCGTCTTAGTCCGCTGGACCACTCGGGGCACCTCTGTGATATTTTGTAAAAAATATATCTTTAATATGTCACAAACGTAAATAAGTTGTAGGTTAACAACTTATGTCACAATTGTTCACTTTTCCGTTTTCTTCTTTATCTCTCGCTGTTCTATTTGCACTAAAACGACTGAAAAACAAGTCTGTCTTACCTCGGTTTTACTTTAACTTAAACCATAGTGGTTCATGCATGGACAGTTGTACAGTCTGTGTACCTCAGGGAGGCATCATACCACACAAGGTGGAACAACTATAAACTGCAGGACTGTGTGTTAGAATAAGATGTTGTTCAGGTTAGCCTATACAGTTGGGCAGTGTATTTGTGTGTTTCCTGTTGCTTCTTATGTCACAAACTCAAACTGTATCAAACCGTGAGTTTTAAACCAAGTTAAAAACAGAACTGTGACTTTTGTGGAACATTACAACCCCTAATGCAAATTAGTACTTCTTTTATAAAAGTGTTAATTGTTTAAATTAAATGTTTATATTGTACAGAAATAATTACAAATACTGAAAACTTATTTTAGTTTAGATTTAGTGATTGAAAATTAAAAAACAATAAAATTAACCAAAGATAACGAATAAACAAATGAACAACAAATAAATGAATAAACAAACAATGAGCCACTGGGGCTTCATGCTTTTTAATGTGGCTGTAATGTGTGAGCTCCATCTCCATCCACTAGGGTTGCAGCGGTAACCGGTTTCACGGTATACCATGGTATTAAAATGCACGGTTATCATACCGTGTGTGTTTGCTTATTACCGGTAAAACGCAAGCCAGCGGAGAAACTCACCCGCGCATGCGCAACTCTGCTCCGCTTCAGCTGCTCAGCACACAGCGGTGAGAACAGCAGAAAGTGCATCAGACTAAACAAATCTCCGTCCGCCTAAAAAAAGGCTAAACTAAAATCAGCAGTGTGGGACTATTTCAGAGACCCGCCGAACGCACTCGAGGATGGTTATCCGATTTATAATCAATGTGGCCGTAAAGTCACAGCTAAAGGTGGACATACGTCAAACCTGTTCTCCCATCTCCAAGAACACCACCCCGCCGTGCAGCGCAAAGTATGTGTTTAGTTTATAATTTTAATCTGAACATAAATAAAATCTCTTTGTAGTCGTGCACAACCCATGCGGTAAGCGCCCGCAAAAGCGCTGAGTTATCCGAAATTTGGGCACGCAGGTACAGGCGTGAAGTGCGTGCTACGACGGATTCACGTGTCCGTGTAAAGGTGCTCGCCGGACTGGATGTGAAAGACGCCATTCATTTACATGCGTTAATTTTCAAATTCTGACGTGCCTGTTTTTCATGTGTTAAAACCAGACTCAGAAATAAATCCCCTCTATCTGGTTATATACCAACTTGGCAGTAAAACGGACGTTTACAACAGTTGTTGATCAGACACTGACCCAGGCTCAGTTTATCAGATATTAAATAATTTAAACTTAAATAATTGTACTGAATAGTTTAAACACAGGATCTTTACTTCTTAGAGGACATGTAATGTGTGACACGTGTGTGTGTGTGTGTGTGTGTGTGTGTGTGTGTGTGTGTGTATGTATATATATATATATATATATATATATATATATATATATATATATATATATATATATATATAATTATATACACCCTTAATGACCTTAAGAGTAGTGGAAAAACCTGGTTTCCTTCACCTAATGGTGTACAGTTTATTTTTTTTAAGGAGACATTATCTATATAGTTGTTCCAGGTTTCTACAATAAATAGTTAATTGAACAAAAAACCTTTGTTGTAATTTCTTTAAGGGTCAGTTTAATAATATATGTAACAAACTGTGATACCGTGATAACCGTGATACCGCGGTATTTTCTGAGACGGTTATCATACCGTGAAAATCTCATACCGTTGCAACCCTACCATCCACACACACAAACAAGCAAAGCAGCGGAGATGAGCTCACTGAATCTACATTAAAACACACAGAAATCCCGGGTCTTCACACGACAGAGTGAGAACATGAGAAGTGGATGCTGCTCTTATAGATCGTACATTTTCACAGTGTTCAGAAGAACTGGATCACCTGTCAGGTACCGAGACTTTTTACTGAACTGGGAAAATCTGCAACAGCAATCTGGAATTCACTACAGGAAATTGTGAAGATCAGCTCACTGGGATCATAGAAGCATTTTATATTTTTAGGTTCTAGGCACCATCAGAAAGCTTGTGATATGTTTTAAATGAGTTTTTTAAATTAGTTTCTTATCTTTTTATTATTTAAATTTTTAATTTATTTTTTATTTATTTTTATTTATTTATCTAATTAGTGTTTTTAATGTTTTTTATTTTGATTCCCATGTTCTTAATTTATTATTCATTTGATCATCTCTTATCATTCTTTTCATTTTGCTTTACTTTTAATATTTTTACCTTTTTCTTAATTTTATATTTAGCAAATTCTTTACTTTTTATGTGTCAATTTTTTATGGTCTTTTTAAAATTTCCTATTTTTTAAAGTACTTTTTAAGTATATATTTTATTCGTTTTTATTAAAAGTCGGTATAAAATTGTACTTCTTTTATTTCTTTATTTTTTTTTTTACTATTTTGTTTCTTATTATTTCTAATTTCTTATTAAATATTTTACAATACTCAGCAGCATTGTAAATGAGGGTCACCCTCAATGTATTCCCGAGTGAAAAAAAAGGTTGATTGATTGCTTGATTAAATTCACAATTAGTATTATTCAGCATTTTTATCCCTGGGTTTATCAAGGAGAAACAAAGCAGGCTAAAGATGGTGCTAAAGCTAAAAGCAGATAAAAGCTTGAACTGTGTCCTAGGATGTCATAAACCACCTAATAAAACTAAGTGGAGATTTAGAAAAGTAATGATTTGATGACAAACCCAAATCTAAAGACAAATAAATCTTAAATAATAATAAAAAAAAAAATCTTCACCAAACTGCTCCTGCAACAGCTTAGTTTAATGGATCAGGTGTGCAGTTTGCACAGTGTTATCTGCTGGGGTGTGAGCTTCCGTTACATATTAGGTGCATTAGCCTTGGAGCTCCTGTTAAAAAAACAAAGCAGCCCATTCAGATGTGCCAATGACCATGTTTTTACAGACCAATGAGTAAAGTAGGTTTATTTGAAGTAAAAAAGGTAAAACAGCAGCCTATTATCAACCTAAAGTCTGATCTAGGACTCTGTATTGGTAAGAACTTGGTGGTGATGTGATACATATCTAAATACACATTACAATACAGGGTTACAATTAATATATTCCAATTAGAGCTGGGCCATATGGCCTAAAAAAAATCTCTTCGATTTTTTTTTTTTATCCAATTTTCGATTTACATCGTTTTTTTCCCCTACTAAAAATCAAACTAAAGAAGATAAAGAAATGGTTAAAAACTAGTTCCTATTTAATTTGTTTTCCCTTAAAATGCTCCCTTTGTGGTTAAAGTGCAACTAGAAACAAGCAAAATAATTGTAAACAGTGAGAACATCCAGTATCTTTTAGAAAGCTTTCTCCAACATAGTTTAGGTACTGACACAATGCACCCTCAAACTTAAAAAAAAAGAAATAAATAAAAAAACACATTTAAAAAAAAAAAAAAATAAATAAATAAATAAATAAATAAAATGGTGCCCTTTTTGATAAAACTTACAAAGTAGAAAACAAGTACAATTTAATATGCTATTACGTAAAGACTTTTCCCTACTGGGCTTGAATTGCAAAACAAAGCTTTTAAATAAGTGCCAGTGTTCTATAAAATGAGATGATCTTTTCTCATGAATTTGCAAAAAAATCTTAACTGTAGTGCATACAGAACCTGGTACACGGGAGAAACTCAGAGAAAATCGATTTTCATAAAAACACATTGTCCTTAACTGTAAATTTTAATTAATCGATAAAATCAATTAATCGCCCAGCTCTAATTCCAATATATTATAGCACTGTAAGCAAGGCGATATATTGCAACTATTTAAATTACATAAAAAAAAACTATAATATGAAATATAAAAACACATTTATAAAATCTGCGTAAAAGAAATCTTTACCTTTTATTCAATCAGAACAGTGGGATCTAATAACACTGCTATCTAATGGGCGGGGTTTAAACACTTCTGACACCAATATATAACAAAATATCGTGACAATACAATATCGTTTTTTTTTTTTTTTATTACACCTCTAGCCTGATCCTATAGTCTTATTCAATACACTGAGGCCCTCATATCAGAAATCATGATCTTTACTAGCTATGACTGCACTTGCAGGGCATCACTATAAAGACTCATGGGTAAGCAGTATGCCACTATCATGGTATTCAGGGAAGTGATTTAGTGATTTCACACGTGAGGTTGGGTAAGTGGGATTAGTCTGTGGAGTAACACAGCATCAAGGAGAAGGTGATGCAACACACACACACACACACACACAATTAATATTTATAGGTATACGTTTGAATCAATATTTGGTGGAATCATTTTTAATCCCTTATATGTGTCTTAACATGCATGTTCTCCACCAGTCTTTCATACTGCTTTTGGGAGACCTTATGCTACTCCTGTTGCAAAAAATGCAAGCAGTTTAACTTTATTTGAGGGCTTGTGACCATTCATCTACATCTTTATCACATTTCAGAGGTTTTCAATGGGGAAAAAGAAATGTCTAATTAGAGATGCACTGAACATTTGCCATGTTAGCTCAAATAAGTGAAAAGACTCATAGTATGGCTAATAATATATGCCAAACAATGACTCATTTATTTTAAGTCACATTGCAGTGTTTCCTTTAATATTAGGAGTTTTTTCAGATGTGATGACGGATCCAAACTCTAGGATCTCTGTCGGTACTGTGTAGAAATCAGAGTGCTGTTTTATACACAGCTCACAGGAAGTAAAGAATAAAGCCAGCTTGGAGAGACATTAAACCAGCTAAACGGCAGGTTTAAGTTCATTTTTATGCTCCTCTCGCATACGTTTAAACAGGCTTGGTTAGCTGAGGTAGCTAACTAGCTATCTAACATAGATGTAGCATTTTTCTAATTTACTTACAGTTTCACTGTCTCATCCCTGTGTTACCTGTGTTGAGAAGCACTGCTGAGGTAAATTTATGACTAAAACTGCACTGCTTAAGCACATTTATGATCAGAGTTATCCATATTCTGGATTCCATGGACACACACACACACACACACACACACACATTCTTCAACATACCCATACAGTTAAAGGGCCTGCACACTACTGAAGGATGTTATAGAAAGCGGGTGGGAAACTCTGGATGCCAGAAAAGCACAGAGTGAGTGAACAGGAGGAGTGAACAGAAAAGGGGAACATTACCCTCTCATCTAGTTCAATATACTCTAATCTCAGCCTATCACGCTCCTCCTGCACGAGGTACGCCTTCAGATCAAGACAAGGGACAGAAATCACCACACGGGACAGAGGAAAACATAAAGAGAGAGGAGGAGGAGGAGGAGGAGGAGGAGGAAAAAAAGAGAATAAAGAAACAAACACAGGTAGAAACACAATTTCTATACTTTACACAACAGCTAAAAACGGCAGAATACAGCTAAAAATCTGTGAAATACAGCTTAATACAGCTAAAAACACTTGAAACAGCTAAAAAACAGCTAAAAACAACATAAAACCGCTAAATGTAACTAAACATCTGCTAAATACAGCTAAAATCAGCTAAATATATCTAAAAACACTTGAGACAGCTAAAAACAGCTAAATACAGCTAAAAACAAACAAAAGAATCAGCTAAATGTAACTAAACATCTGCTAAATACAGCTAAATATATCTAAAAACACCTGAAACAGCTAAAATCAGCTATAAACAACTAAACACAGCTAAAAACAGCTAAATAACAACAGCCATCTACCATGAGCTGCGAGCGCTGGGGGCTTACCACTCTCTAAATGAACAGGCAATGGGGGCTGCTGCACTACAGCCATTCTGCTCAGAGGAAAGCAGCTACTGAGAAAAGCAGAGGTGGCACTGATCCGATACACAGCATCAGTATCAGTGTTGGTCTGATACCAGACGGAAATGGTGTATCAGATATATCACACAACAGAAAATAAGACCACATCTGATAGTATATTTATTTTTCTATTCTCTTACTTAAGACGTACTTAAAGCAGTTATGGGTTGATAATTATACACAAAAACTGAGCTTTTAATTACAGCATTAATGGGTGGAACTAAACTGTTAGGGAAAAGCTACTGTTTGAATATTTAGCTTTTTTATGTTGTTTTTTGTGAAAACACAAAAACAGTCCATTCAAAGCTAGCTGATTTTCTTTCTAGGTTAATTTTCCATATACTGACTAGGGGTGTGCCATATTGTATCGTACGCAATAATATCTGCAATATTTTTGTATATCATGAACAATATTATATCCAAAAATATCAGCCACCCCTACTTATCACATCAGGGTACTACTCTTTTTATTTTTTTTACTGTTTTTAGCAAAAGAAAAAAATTACATTGTTCTCATTTCCCATTCTATATCTAATAGAGACAGACTACATCTGTCTAGTATCATTTATTTTACATTAATCCTGGATCATTGACTTGTACTGGTTACAAATCTGACACAATTCTTGTATTTTTTAATATCTCAGTTAGGGCTGTGCCTTATCATATCGCACTCAATAATAAAATGTAATTTTCATTTTGTTGCAGTAGTGTATTCTTGAATTTTTTTTTTTTTTATTCAGTGTTTTATCATATCGCCAAGAGCATCGTTATTGTGATACTATTTTATGGCCATATCGCCCACCCCTAACACTAGTTACAAGAACTGAGGACAAAAGGTTATATTGTAAAACTTACCACTGTTTTTTTATTTATAAACTACTACTTCTTCTATGGGCCTTGACAAGGCTGTCCTAAAGCTTTTTTGTTGTTGTTTTTATACATTACTGTTATACTGTTGTATTAATTTGTGTATTTTTCTACTGCCATACTTGACTGTGTGTATTTAATAAATATTCTACAAACATATATGTATGACTATGGAAGTACAGGTACTGATAATGACACAATTATTAAATGATACTTTTATTTTTTTTAAGTAAATGAAACCCAATATAGCTAGGAACATATTCTGTAAATGTACTATAAATGTATAATTCTACAATAAAAGGTCTGTTTGTGTTTTGCCTTATTTTTGAAACATATAGCTGCTCCTATTTTGAAGAGAGCGACTATATCCATACACATCTTGTAAAAAAATTGACATTCTGGAATAAGGTCTGGGTTGGCATGTTCCTACCTTTTTTTGCTATAAAAAAAATAATAATAATAAAAATATATATATATATTTTTTCTTTTTTTATATCTAAAATACATCCAATTCTGCAATTAAATTAAAAAAATCAATTATATGCACTTTACACTGAGAAAAATTGACCTACTCATTTTTTTTTTAAGTAAAGTGTCAAATGTTGGACATAAAGGTATAATACTAATATATCTTATAATAATATATAACAACATAACATCCTAATGCTACTCAGCTTTTGTTTTATTCCAATTAATCTTTTACTTTATAACAATAATCTAAGTTTTTTTCACTATATTTTCAAGTACTTATTCAGCTTATGCAGATGAAAACACTGTCCAGATCTTCACAGTGTCTCACTAATAGAGTAAAAAATCCTGAGAACAGTATCCAGCTGTGCAGACTGATGAGTGAAAATGTTGCTCACAGTTGTAAAAGAGGATCATTATCATCAGCAGCCTACAGTAAGTCTCTGTAAGCATTTTGCTCTTTATAGAATTGCACTATATGGAGATGTATGGATTTGCTGGTAAACAAGAGGCGACTACATGGAGGAAACAATATTTATGTGGCAGAGACAAACCGAAGCCATTCAATAGAAGATTATATAAAGGCTGAGCAAGCGGATGAGTATTACAGGGAGAAGCTGGGGGAGCTGAGCACTTACCTGCATGTCCAGCTCATGGCAGCGCTGGGCGATCTCCTCTTTAGAGGCCAGAGCGTCGTTCAGCTCCTCTACCGTCTTCTTCAGCTGAGGATACATTCACACACACAGCAAATACACACTCAGATTCAGTCATGATCAAGATCACTTTACACGTTATGCTCTCTATAGACTTCAGTAAAGATCAGCTCAGACTCACCTGTCTGTCCAGATCAACATACGAGTCGTTTCCTCCAGAAACCGGAGTCTCTTTACTCATGAGCTGTAAAACAAATACAAACAAAGAGATGAGTTGAGAGTGAGAACAGTCTCAGAAAACACTAGAATTTTCTTCTGGATCCGGGTACGCTTTCCCCGCGGGTCTGTTAAGTTTGGTCAAGCTGCTTTCAAGTCCTTTGGAAACTCCCCCCACTGCCCCAAACGAGCCCAGAATTGGTCCACTGTGTGGACAAGTGTGAAAACACCTTAAAGCCCTAGCTGGATGGTATTAGTTTCCCAGTGAGACGCCTGTGAAAAATGTGTCACACTTCTCTTATATAAGTGTACTCTTACATCCGTACTGCAATTGAAAAAACAGGAGGACCAGTGACTTTTTTGTCACATGATACCAGGTTTTGCACACAGAGTAACACTGGAGCAGAGAAGATTCTTATTCATTTCGGTTTGGGGCAAATTTGTATCTCCGTGGAAACGTGCGTCCGAAGTTTTTTTCTTATTACGGTGAGTGGCAGTGGACAAATAGCTATTTTACTAAACGCGAGGTAGCGAAACTCAGATGTGCGTCTGGATGGGAATAAAATTACTGAAGGACCACAGAGTTCGGCAAAAAATAATTCAGCCTGTAATCTTCTCTCAGAGGACGTCTGAGAAAAACACATACATGGTCGTTCCGGGCGGGAATAAAATCAAAGAGGACCCCTCATAAAAGAGAAAATGACCTCAGAACCCCCTTAGAAACTAATGCCATCCAGACAGGAATTAAAAGACTGAGGGGCGCTGAGTGGTCCAGTGGTCTAAAGCACCCCCGCTCATGCAGCTTTGCCATCAAGCTGCCGACACTTAGAGGGAGCAACGAGTGGGTTGGGTAATTGGCCGTGTAAATTGGGGAGAAAATGGGAAAAATTTGAAATAAAATTATATATATATATAAAAAAAAAAAAAAAAAAGACAGAGTAAGTTCTCTCACCTCCTGAATGGCCGTCATCACAACATGCTGCACAGATTCCTCCATCATCATGATGGTCTGGATGTATTCTGTAGAGAGCAGAGATCAGAAATCAGAAATCGACACAACAGAACTGTGGTGTAAATCTTTCAGCACTCTTAAAGAATGATATCTATAAGAATTACTGGATCATAGACAATCAAATAAATAAAACTAGTGGCGGAGTGATCAGCTGCTGTGCTTGCCGGCAAAAACAGAGAGACAATCAGCTTTCTTCTCAGGTTTACAGATTTTATTTCTGTTTCCACTTGGGGTGAATCCCATTTCTCCCCTTGGCCCTACCCCTTACCCCTACCCCTTCTTTTCGAGTGTAATCCTTCCCCTTGGAACGGAGTTACAAGGGGAAGGGGTAAAATCCTACCCCTAGGAATTGGGACAACCCTTCAAGCACCCGGTGAAAGGTGAATCTTATTGAAAATAGCCTCCATAATATACTAGAAATTGTATATCACACTGGTTCCCAACACTGGTCCTGGAGCAGGTAATGTGTTCCAAAAACAATATAATGTGCAAGAATATGGGTCCTCAGTGACAGAGGAATCACTGGTATATCACAATGACGTTTGTCAATGAACAATAAATACATAAATAAATAGCACTGATTTATGACCAGGCTACTAGCGGTGGTGTGTAGGTGACCCTGCTGGGCTGATGTGATGATAGCAGTGGAGCGCTAAAGTTCAGTAGCCTGGTTAACTAGTTAACTTTAGGGCATTATATGTGTACAGAAAGGGGGCAGGAGGTGCAGAAATTAATTAATATTGTCCATTCCTTAATTCCTCTGTGATGGGGAGCTGAAATTAGCTCTGATTATTTTTTATTTGATTTATTTTTTCCGTTCCGCCTTAAATGCGGTAGCGCCTGCCGTCTGTTGCACCATTTAAGGTGGAACGGGAAAGTTAGCTAGCTAGCTAGCTACCGAAACGAACTACTAGCGAACTTTTTATGCTTGTTACGAAGAATTCAGCCATAAAACATCAAAACTACACAATAAACTAAGGTAATACAGTGCTAATCGTAATTTTTAACATGGAAAATACTTTCTTTGGTAGCTTGTTCCGCCATCTTGCCAGTCATTCTCATACCCCTCGGTACGAAGTGTGGGTCTGGAAAATCTCCGTTTAAAGGGCTAACTAGCCCTACCCCTTACCCCTACCACTTCATCCTAACAGGAATCGGGACACCCCTACACCTTGACGTGCACGCGCAAAACAGAGGGGTAGGGGTAAGGGGTAGGTCCAAGGGGAGAAATGGGATTCACCCTTAATGTTTAAAACAGTTATGTTATTTGTTTAAATTTGTTACAGTAGTACGATCTTGAAATAAATAAAAAAATGTTTAAATGTTTGTGTTTTGTCATTTTGTCAAGAATATGGTCATCACAAAAATACACAGAGCACAGGCGAACATCAAGAACTTCTTAGTATTTTGATGCAGGATGTGTTTAAATTTAATTTACAGAAAATTATTATTTTACATTGTAACATTCCCAAATTTCACGCAGCTAAATCACCACCTTTCAGTCGAATTAGAACAATGTGTTATTATGGTATTACACTGTAATATTGTATTTATAACAGTATAAAATCTAATTTGAACAGCTTTAAGCAGTGAGACAGACCCAGGTAGTCTGCTACTGAATTCATGAACACAGAAACAAACAGAAACAAACAGACAGAAAGAAAAGAGGACTGTGGAAGAGTGGAAGAATACAGATCAGTGAGTGAGTGTGTGTGTGTGTGTGTGTGTGTCTTCCACTTGGCCTGAGGCTTTTCTGAGCGGTGGGCGTTCATCACAGACAACACTCCCACAGTGCTCTTCACGCTCTTCATCAATACATCACAGCAGCTGTGTATATATTGATCACACAGCCCACGCTCACACTATACACCCATACACACACACACACACACACACACACACACACACACACACACACATATATACATATACACTTCTATAACACACACACCTTGTTTCTGTTCACAGTTGACGGCACAGCCCAGTATGAGCTGCAGCATTCTGCCCAACTCCGCCTCATCCGAGTGTTCCCCAATCAAATTCAGATCAGGAAGAGTGAAGTCATTAATCTGCTGCCCCAGAATCTACAGACATACAGAGAGAGAGAGAGAGGGGGGGGGGGGGTGGGGGGGGGGCAAGACAAATGGAACAAGAGGAAAAAATGAAAAAACAGTGAGAGAGAAAGAGAGAAAGAGAAATTTTGACAAAATGTACTTTTTAATGGAAGTAAATGTAGAAAAAAAAGTAAATTTAGAGCATTTCTATTGGTTTATTCACCATGACATTTGGACACAATGTAAAAAGGAATGAACAGACCAAATTATGTCACAAATGAAAAGCAACAAACATGCATATAAAGGCCTTTCACATGGAATAAACATATACAGTATCAAAAGTTTGGATACACTTTAAATTCAGTTTTTTTTACTATCAAAAAAAATTGCTGCATTGTAAATTAATGCATATGGAATTGCTTACTAAACAAAAAAAGTGTTAAACAAACCAGAATATATTTTAGATTCTTCAAAGTAGCACCTCTTGCTTAGATGACTTGTACATCTCTGCTGGATTTTCTCAGTCAGCTTTATGAGGAAGAGTCACCTGGAATTCAGGCTTTCAGTTAACAGCTGTGCTGAACTCATCAAGAGTTAATTACTTGAATTTCTTGTCTCTTAATAAAGTGTTTGAGAGCATCAGTTAAAGTAAAGTAGTGAAGAGGTAGAGTTACAGGTATACAGTGAATAATAGCTCTATTTGAATAATGTTCTAATCCATTACTCTTGTCCATTATGACAAGAACCACGCCACTAAATAAAGAAAAAAAAATGACTAAGAAATAAAGATCAGTCAATCTAAAACATTTCAAGAACCGTTATGATGAAACTGGCTCTCATCAGGACTGACCCAGCTAAAAGCTTCTTCACAGAGTATTTTGGTTTGTTTAACACTTTTTAAGTTACTACATTATTCCTTATGTGCCTCTTGATAGTCTGGATGCCTTTAGCATTAACTTACAATGTAGGAAATGAATAAAAACACTGAATGAGAAGGTGTGTTCAGATTTTTACTAGTACTGTATACACAAGTCATTTTGAGTTTGAGTGCTACACCCACACACACACGGCACTCAGCACACAGTGCAGCGTTCTTTAATATCCAGGGTACAAGGCAAAAGCAGGGTTCATACACGTTTTAACCAATACATTTTAATGACTTTTCCAAGCCCTCATTAGAGGCCGACCGATCGATCGGCCAGCCGATTTAATCGGCCGATTTTTGTTATTTTTTTATCGATCGGCATCGGCCGATTTTCTTATTTGGCCGCGCCGATTTTAATCCGGCACATCTGCGGGCAGCTACTTGGAACGCAGCGCAAGGTTTCAAGAGTGAGCAAGACTTTCAACGGGTAAGGCATCCATTTTTACAATCCAGTGTCCCAAAGTCTATATTTTCTCTCATGATTAGTAATCTGTGATGTTGCTTCATTTACTGAAAAAGAATAGAATTTCAACTGCATCGGTGTTGTAGCATTTCTCTCCAAACGAAACTATGCTTAGCGTTGATGGCAGGAGTGCATTTGGAATGCGCCCTGACTATGCAAGGCAAGCCCTATCTATAAGCTCTAGTATAAAATAACTGACGTCTCTTCTTCAGAAACGAAAATCTAAGTAAATAAAATCAAATTAACACTTGATATTTTCAGTATTTAAATTATTTTTAGACGAAATGAAAAAGGGCAGGACTAAAACTGTTTAAGGATATTCGCAGCATCAGCTGTGCTGAAATAATAATTACTGGTTAGTCAGGATTATTAGAGGACTGTACTTCTCCTTATATATAAATAAGCTTTATTGTAAACGAATTAATAAAACAAATAGTTTCTAAAATAATGGAGTTAAAATAAAACATCTCTTTTTCCTTCACTACAAACAGACATTAAATCATGCCGCCTCCTGCTGTTCTGCTGTAAAACTCACCCGTTTAAAGCGGTTTGCGCTGTTAGATATTAAATGAAACGATGAGCAGAATTTTCTGTTTTGTCGGGTTCTACTTTAGAACCCCCTCCAGACTTTTCTGATAAAAGCTCATTTTATCCTGAACCTATAAAGTCCGCGCTCTTCAGCTTTGTCAACTCATTTTCCGCTCACGCACCGAACCTCCAGTACAGCTGATGAGACTCGTTTCTCTGGCTAAGGAGCTCATTTGAAGAAGAAAAAAAAACAGATAAAGCTATATTTAAATTACAGCACCTGTCTGTTTTTGCATTATTTATAATTTTATTCTTAATTTAAACGTCACCCATTTTTGTAAAATAATAGCTGCAGCCCTAATGTGAACATTTTATAACATTGTCCTCCCATGTCCATTCGTTTTCAACTGCATGGAGTTGAAGAAGAAATGAGCTTTGCCGTTTTGGAGTAACTATCTAAAGTTGTCACATTATGGAAGTCTTCTTGCACTCTGTTAAACATATTAAAATGAACAATTAATAGACTAACAGACTGCAACAAGTCATACATTTGTTAATTAGTAGGCCCCTACAGTAAATTTTATATAATAGCCAACATAATATTTCTACTATAAACATGAATATATAGTGTATATAGAACATATGTTATATAATGAATAAAATAAAATGTTATGGATAATACAATCTAAATAAAATTAATATTTTTTTATTGACATATAGTGATATAGTAACATTAAAGTCACTATAAAATGCTAACCTTATTTTCAATAAATTGTGTGAAGTTTACAACTGTTGTGCCTCCTCTTACTAGTATGATTTTAAGCATGCCAAATAAGTATAATACGATAGCATATCGGCCCTAAAAATCGGCAGGTCACATCGGCCATCGGCTGACTCTGACCACTAATGATCGGTATCGGCATCGGCCTTAGAAAAACCCATATCGGTCGGTCTCTAGCCCTCATGGCAAATTTTCATGACCATACAATCCGTACTGTATGGTCATGGTCAATATTAATGCAGACATATACAATAAAACTAAAAATCCCTGTTAAAACTTATTATAGTAGGCCTATATCTTACTTAAAATGGGATTTCTAATCCTGCTTTCCAAGGAAAGAGAGAAAGAGATAACCATTACAGCCTAAAAAATGCCTTAACATTAATATAAAAACACTAATTGCTAACGCAAAGTGACACAATGGATTTACAGAGCAAATTTCCATGACTTTTCCAAAACTTTCTGAGCATTTTTTATTTTTCCAAAACTTAGCCAGGCCTGGAATTTGTTATTTTCAAATTCCATGACTTTTCCAGGTTTTTCATGACCGTATGAACCCTGCAAAAGTTACTGGACACAATTTAGTTTCTGTGGAATTCTTACCTCACGGTTGTAATCTAAAATACCCTTCAGTATCTTCTTCAAATTACTGATCTGTAGAAGAAAAAAGAAGAGAAGACAAACATGAAGCAAAGAAGAACCTACAATACCCCCACCAATACACCACTGAAACATAAACATAATCATTTACCTTCAGCCTCCAGTTATCTCCAGCTTCACTCTTTATACGGCTGATCCAGCCATCGCTGAAATATACGCCATCTCTGAGGAGGAGAACAGGAACAAAAGAAAGATCAGATAAGAGAGAATGCAACAAAGGTTTCTATTTTCCATCCATCAATAATTCATCCATCTATCTTTATTTGATAATTGTATATTCTGTGTTCAATATAGCATATCTGGCGATTCAACTGAATGCATTCATTTTAATTACAGAGTTGGTGCTTGCACCTTGATGATTGGCAGTTTTGACAAATATAATAAACTAGTGCATCTCAAAAAAAATTAAATATCATTGTAAAGTTACTTTATTTCACTAATTCAGTTAAAAATGTGAAACTCATATATTATATAGATGTATTAAACACAGAGTGATCTATTTTAAGCGTTTATTTATTTATTGTTGATGATTATGGCTTACAGACAATGAAAACCCAAAAATCAGTGTCTCAAAAAATCAGAATTTTATATAAAAAGTTTTCTACTACTTTCAGCAGTGTGCCAAGTCCTGCTGGAAAATGAAATCCGCAAAGACAATGCACTGACTTTAGACTTGATAATAAAACACAGTGGATCAACACCAGCAGATGACATGTCTCTCCAAACCATCACTGATTGGTGGAAACTTCATACTAGACCTCAAGCAGTTTGGACTGTGTGTCTCTCCACTCTTCCTCCAGACTCTACTCCCTTGATTTACTTTAAATGAAAGTTAAAATTTACTGATGATCAGTGATGGTTTGGAGAGACATGTCATCTGCTGGTGTTGATCCACTGTGTTTTATTATCAAGTCTAAAGTCAGTGCAATCTTACAGCACTTCATGCTTCACTCTGCTGCTGACAACTTTTATGGAGAAGCGGATTTCATTTTCCAGCAGGACTTGGCACACTGCCCACACTGTAGCCAAAAGTACCAATTGGTCTTATATAATATTCTAATTTTCTGAGACACTGATTTTTGGCTTTTTATTGGCTGTAAGCCATAATATAAACGATTAAAATAGATCACTCTGTGTGTAATACATCTATATAATATATGAGTTTCACATTTTGAACTGAATTACTGAAATAAAGTAACATTTTTCAATGATATTCTAATTGTGTCTATCAAACATGATGTTTGTGTATGTGTGTGTATACAGTAAATGTGTATGTCTCACATTTTCTGCAGGACTTGGGCCATGACCACTCCGCTCGTTAGATCTTCCACTGTTTTGCATGGTGCCTCCACTCCAAACGTCTGGATCTGAAACAGAAACATAAAATCACATTAATATCTCAGATACTGAAACTTGTGAGTAGTGAAAAGATAAATGATTCCCTGTAGCGAGCTCCAGCACTGCTCCTGACAAAAAAAACAAAAAAAAAAACATGAAATTTAAACATGAATATTCTGTAATTTGACAAAACTACTGGGGTCCTGCTGTGCATTTTATCCTGCTGAATGCGTTCATTATAAGGCGTGTGTACAAACACTTCAAAATACAGGGAAAGTCACAGTTGATCACAAGCAACACACTGTTTTACTGTTTAAAAGTAATCTGAAAATGTGAAAACTAAAAAAATTGCGAGTACTGATCATGAACTGCTGTTGTGCTGTTTTGGTGTAGTGAAAGAATTCTCATCTCCTCCCAGTAAACAAAACAATTCTCATACTGACAGTACAGGCCTCTTTATGAGACAAAAACATGCTGTGTTGTAACAGGCTGTTAAACATTTCTACAGTGTGTGAATCTACTGCAGAGTTTAACTTGTAGAAGCATTTAATTTTTATTTTATTTATTTCTAAATACCGTATATTACAGACTAAGGCGCACTGGATTATAAGGCCCATTAAGTGACACTAGTAAGGAAGCCTACATTTAAGTGAGTAAGGTTGTTGCCATGTTTCCCTTCTAATCAGAAAGCTGGAGGAAGCACCTAAGTAAACAAAACTGTAATCCTTAACAAAAAAAAACTAATTTTCTTTTAAAATCAAACGAGTGCTGGATGTTAATATACACAGATCTCTCTCCTGAAAACTGTTTCTTTAGGTGTTTAGAGTGCTTCCGTTTATTTACAGTGAACTTAGATTTCCAATATTTAATCATATAAAATGGTGTATTTTAAGTTAAGTTTCTCCAGCTCTAAGGCTGGGTGCAGCAGCATTAGCATTAGACGCTAATTGAAGCACTTGGGGGGGCATAAATGCTCCCGGATAGCGCTAGACTGATGCTAATGCTGAGTGGCCTTACTGCTTCTTAATACCCAACTGGTAGAATTCGTATATAAGGTGCAACGGATTATAAGATGCACTGTCGATTTTTGGGAAAATAAAGGATTTTAAGTGCACTTTGTAGTCAAAAAAATACAGTATTTCCCATTTTTTAATTATTCAAATAATTTAGCAGGACCCTATCACTAGTATTTTTTTTTTTTAGTTAAATAACTGAAAATAAAGATTGCCTTTTTCTGATGTACTGAACCATCAGGTCCAAACTGAGTGAACCAATATTGTGACAACTCATACCATAATATGGTTAAGAAAGGGCTGGGCAACGTTAAAAATTCTTTGATACTGGTTTGATATTGGAATTCGGTACAGATACCCAAACTATACTTTTTTTCTGTACTTTTTTTAAAATTCTAACCGAAAAAAAAATACAAAAAGCAAAAACTATTCTCACAAAACTATTATTTATATTTATTTGTAATTACGTAACACTTAAACTTTAACAAGATTCCCAGTACCTGCACTGACCTACACTTTTTTTACACCACTGTATAGTCCAGCCCCAACTGTTAAACACCAAATATACTGCAAATCTTTTGACTGACTAAACGGAGCCTATAAACTGCTACTGTGCTGTGTTTGGAGCTGTGTTGGGGACCCCCTATCCTGCTTCCTAAAATTAGAACCTGATCAAATCACTTTATGGCGGCGTGTCCGTTCCTCTGACCAGCAGATGAGTTCACGAGCAGAGCTGCACAGGAAAGAACACACTTATGTAACACTCACGAGCCTGAGTAGCGAGTAGAGGAGGAACGAGGAGAAGGGGTGGAGAGACACTAACTCACACAGTCAGAGAGAGAAAGAGAGAGTGAGAGAAAGTTACAGCACAGAGCAAGAGAAATAAAAAAGAATGCAGTAGAGAAAGCCAGACAGAGAGAGAAAGGAAAGCAGATAATAAAGCAGACTGTGCTGGTACTGTGGGTTTGAAATCTTCAGTGTGTGCTGGTTTCTGACAGAGCTGATCAGTAAGGTACAAGTGAAAGGGGTAAAATCCTCCCACTAAGACAGGGGTCGGCAATGAAGTTTGGCCGACAGCAAGATATTTTCCAAGCCATTACGTGGCAGGAGACAAAAAAAATCTGTTTTGTAAAATGAAGTGTAATGGGATGAAGTGCTAGAGACTAGTAGCTCTACAGCCCAGAGGGTAGTTGAACCCAATTGCAGAACAGTTGATCTCAAAGCAGGTAAACCCAAGAAAAAAGTAACGATAAATAAATAAATAAATAAATAAACAAACATCGTTTCTCACGCGGGCTTTCCACCACTTAAGGTGGAACTCGAAAGTTAGCTAGATAAACTATGGTAATATAGTGGTTGTTGTCATTTTTTAACAAAAAGAAAAATGTGGGGTTTTTTTTGTTCGTTTGTACCCCATCTTGCCAGTAATTCTTATAGTCTTATAGTATTATAGTTCCTTAGTTTAAAGGGTCATAAAAAATCAATTCATCAATCATGATTTTAATTCATTTTTTAGTCACCATGATTAATTTATTTTTGGACACCACTAATATAATTTAATTTAGCTCATCTAAAGCTGATATTCCTTAAAAAGAACTAGAGTAATATGCTTATGGAAAAAATTGTTGTAGTTTAAGCAGTTAATGCTTAGCAGTAATGCTAATGTTTTTGTTCATAATAAAGCGCCACGATCATCGATTTTTGTATTTTTTGATTGCAATTGAAAGAAATTACTGTTTTTTTTTGTTATTGGTACCGAATTCAAAGTATCGTATCGGGATTAAATTTTTTTAAACAATACCCAGCCCTAGAAGTGAACATGCAAATAAAGGGGAAGGGCTAGAAGGTAAGGCCAAGAGGTGAAATGGGATTGGGCCAGGAAAGCAGATAAGCTGTGTTTCACACTGTGCTGAACCTGTAGGTTTGTTGGGTTACTGATGGTGGGAACTGAAAGCTTCAGTGTGTGCTGGTTTCTGACGGAGCTGATCAGCAAACAACCACCAAAAACAGCCACATCCTCCAGCACATTCACATTGAACACTGTAACTCAGCACTCACAAGATCTTAGTCTTCCCTTTCATTTCCTCTGTTTAACACCCAGGTCCACCCCTGGTCAGCCTGTGCACGGTACTTCCTGCTTGCATCACAACACAGTGAGAAACTATGTCAAGCAGCTGTTTAAACACTTACAGATGTTCACCTCATTGGGAGCCTTTCCTACTTTTTCTCTCCTCCCCTTCTGAACAGACACATCCTGATTCTGCTTTGTAGTTTCAGGCCTGGTAATTGAAGACCAATCAATGAAGATGCCTCAGTGACAGTCTGGCACAACACCACTGCAGTCTTTAACAGTGCTGATGTGGTGTTAAAGCAGTCATTTTAAGGGTCTGTGTAAATGTAATTTTGTGTCATGCAGACATCTGTCAATGGTGCTGGCAGTAACAAATTTTGTTTTATATTTACTACAACTTAAATCTTTACTATTCAAAACTTTAAGAAGCCAAATGTTAACCATGTCCAGAAGCGTCAAGTTCTCTGAGCTTTGAAGGAAGTGGAAATGACTATTAGTAGCCTGTAGCCTGCTGCTAACCCCGGATAGCTCTGCTGGAGCAGCATTAGCATTACCCGCTAAACATGCTAAGCGCTAGCTCTTTTGTCATTCAGAGATGAGTATCAGGCTGTAGTCTGCTTGTTTGCCACGTTAAAAAAAGCTATGTGAGATGAACCGCTAGCTAATATCACACTGGCTTACCGGAACAATCAGAGTTCCTCAGTGTAGCGCTGTCAGGAGGTTAGCCGCTAATGCTAATGCTCCAGCCTTAGTGCTGGAGAAATTTGTGAATCTAAGCTTACTGTAAGTAAACAGAAGCACTTTACTTACCCAAATAATCAGTTTTCAGTAGAGAAATCTGTGTAGATTAACATCCAGCACTTGTTTGACTTTAAAAGAAAGTGTTTTTTATTATAATTTTGTAATAAAACTTAGCTAGCTACCCCCCACCATGACCACCACCCAGTGGTGAGACCTGCTGAATTAGAAGTTGCTTATAGTGTCTCTTAAAATGCACTTTATAATCCATTGCACCTTATTTATGAAAATAGATCAGAAAATCGATGTTTATTGATAGTGTACCTTATAATACGGCGTGCTTTTTAGTGTGAAAATACTATAAATAATTTACAATGGTTACCATTGTAACCTCAGAAGAGAAGCTGTATTGTTTAGATAGCAAACACTTAGCCCTCACTCACAACAGCACAGTAATCCATTCAGTGTTCACACGGATTAATATTCATAACACAGCAAGAGCTGAACACACAGTGTGTTAAACCCTTCATAGCAGAACCAGTGCTGAGTCTTATAGAGCTCTGACACAAGCGATTAGCTCCCGCCGCCTGTATTTCAGGTCATTGTGAACTGCCTCTGTACTCCATCTGTTGTGGCTGAGAGGTGATGGAGGGTTACTTTCTGCTGACTCAGAGTTTCCTCCACAACTTCTTCAGCTGCACAGGAAACAACACAGCCTGCTAAGATATTCAATTCTGAGAGATTAAACTGTAAAAATAAATTATGTTTAATTTCCCAAACTAGTTTTAGGGTAAAACTGTGACATTATTAGGGCCGTATGTTCTCTACGGGTACAGATACAGTACTTCGAAACATGATACTTTTGTAACCAAGTAGGGCTGGACCCGAATATTCGTGTATTCGGATATTCGTTCGTTGAGTAGGTATTCGGTTTTTAATTTTGGTATTCGGATATTCGTTTTTTTTCTCCTTTCCAGAGTTCCACCTCAGTCTAACCACTTCTGTTCTCGCGGGTCCTGTCAGAATATCTTGCGCGCGGGACAGAACTGAACTGTTATTGGCTGGAGCGGGAGTTTAATCCAGACGATGCGGGAGCAAATGAATAAATAGTTAAGAAAACTGTAATAATTGTAAAAAAAATATATAGCCGCAAGCGGCAATCATCGGGTTCAAGCACCAACTTGCACAATGGTGCCTACTGGAGCATTGAACGGTGATGTGTAAGAAGGTCTAATATGATTGGAGATGCCCTGTCACATTTAGAAATTATCAAGTTTTTCACCTGTTATTAATGTTGAGCAGAGGCCTTTCAACCTGATCAGTGCTTAAATTCACATGTAAATCTAGTGAACTTTGTAGGATATTCATTAAGTGAGTTAGAACTAGTCAAAAGGTGTCTACATGTTATTGGTATTGATCAGGTGGCTTCAACCAGAATGTTCACAAAGTGGTATTCAGATTGACCTTTGAACCTTTGCAGAACAAGCTGAAATGTTTGACCAAACAAGTTTAAATTAACACAAAGGAGTGAATGTTCTGATATGACATGTAATTACGAAGTTATTATAAATCTAGTTCTGAATTAAATGGCGCTTCATCAAGCACCAACTAGCACAATGGTGCCTACTAGAGCATAGGATGGTGATGTGTAAGAAGGTCTAACACAATTGGAGACATTCTGTCACATTTAGAAATGATCAAAAGTCTTTCACCTGTTATTAATGTTGAGAAGAGGCACAAAGGAGTGAATGTTCTGATATGATATGTAATGTCAAGTTATTCTTAATCTAGTTCTGTATTAAATGGCGCTTCATCAGAGTGATATTGTGCAGAGGTCTTTAACATTGTGAGATTACAGCAAATACTGCAGAGTTACAGCAATTTAGGTTAGAAATTCCAAGGACGCACAGATTGCTTGATGCCTGGAGAGTATTGTATGTGAAATTTTCACAAATGTTTTTAATGAACATTTACCTAGAGACTCTACAGTGTGCAGCAAGACTGAAATGGAGGTGATAGGCCAAATATCCAGAGAGTAGTTTCAATATAGCTATTTTCAAACAATTAGCAATTATGAATGAACAAAGCACTTTTTAAACATAGTTGTATTGAGAAATTTGTCAGAGCCACTGTACTAAATATGGCAAAAACAATTAGATGTCAAAATAGTACAGCATGATTGACATATACTCGTTTTTTTGGAACAGCGCCCCCCAGTGGGCGGATTGTTTCAGCACTTTGCAGGTCACTACAGTGTCTCCACCTGAACATAACTGCCAAATATCATCCAGATTGGGCAACATTCAGCCTGCCAAAATGTCTGCTGAATGCTGATTGGCTGATGGTGTTCAGCCATGTTGATTGATTAAGTTGCCCTTTGAACATCCTTTAGAGGCTGTATGATAGATTCTGCATGCAAAGTTTCAACTTGCTAGGTTGCACGGTTGCTGAGAAACAGTGCTCCAAATTTACCTCTTGAAGTGAATGGGGCGTATATCCGGAAGGACTAATTTGCATATGGCGGCCATATTGTTTACATATTTCAACTTTTTCTTAATGAATATTGAAGCGCATGCTCTCACGAGTGTTTTGATACCAAACATGCCAGGATTGGTCAAAATTCCTAGGACTAGTTTGCAAAAGTAGGTTTTGCATATTATGCAAATTAGCACAAAATCTATATAGACGGAAGTGCATGGTCCAAATTGGAAAGTTGTTGGTATTGACCCAAGGAATCCATCAAAAAAGAATTTTGAATGTAGGTCTTATGGTTTTTGAGTTATTGAGAAAATTGTGAAAAATGAATTTCCTTGTTTATAGCGCCACCACTTGACCAATCGGTGCCATTTTTGTTGTCCACCGAGATGCACTGATCCTACATCTACTTACCAAGTTTCATTTCTCTATGACTTACGGTTTAGGCTGCACAACTGTTTTTACAGGAGAAAAAGAATAATAATAAGAAGAAGAAGAAGAAGAAGAAGAAGAAAAATCTTAGCAAAAACAATAGGGTTCTACGCACCTTCGGTGCTTGAACCCTAAAAACCTAAAGAAAACTCTCAACGCGCAGGATGGATCGACACACACACGCACACACCGATGGTGTTTGGACTGGGGTAAGGAACGGGACCGCACTATTCAGCGCTGCTGTTTTAATAAATATATAAGTAAATTTGAAGCATTAAATGTAGTTTATTTAATTTATATTAGGAACGTGGGGCGGGAGCGGCAGAAATGTGTATGTGGCGGGCGGGCGCGGGATTAAAAGAAGCAATTTTTTTGCGGAGCGGTAACGAGACAGAAACGCGGGAGCGTGGAAGAGTGGGTTTAAAAATCAGTCTCGCGCAGACCTCTATTATACATGATAAAAAAAAATGCAGGCTCTTCGAAACTGATTTATATAATAAAACGCAAGGGGCTAAATCGGTTACAAAAGCCTGGCCTACAAAAATGATGTCTGAACGAATTTCCTCTTATCTAATATAATTTAAAATGGTTTAAAAATATAAAATAATTTCTAAGCAAACGAAATATTTAATATTGAGCTTATAGCCCAAGTGCAAAAATACAAAATCAGTAATACGGCTATGCCCTGCACAATCCTTAAACCGAAATAGACCAAGTACAATAACGTCATTAACAATGACTTTCCTCTACTCTAATATAATTTAACATGGTTTAAAAATATAAAATAATTTCTAAACAAACGAAATATTTAATATTGAGCTTATAGCCCAAGTGCAAAAATACAAGATCAGTAATATGCCCTGCACAATCCTTTAACCGAAATAGACCAAGTACAGTTTACAATGACTATCCTCTAATATAATTAACAATGTTTAAGAATATAAAATACTTCCTGAACAAACGTTTCTTTTGTTTGTTTTTTTAAGCAAATAGCCTAAGTGTGAAAACACAAACAGCAATTTACTGGGCTGGCTTGCGCAGCGGAGAAACCGTGCAGCAGCAGCCTCCTAGCCTGCTTACGCAGCGGATAAGCCGCGGTGTAGGGCAGCAGAAATTCCGGGATGAAAACACAAAGAAATCTGGGCTAAAAACACAGAAAAAATATGGGGTGAAAACACAAAAATCCGGGATAAAAACACCAAAAATCCGGGGTGAATATGTCTCGTCGGTCAGAGCAAATTGAACATTTTTCAGTGGATTAAAGGGGCCGTGATTTCCTATTTTTTTTTTTTTTTTTTTTACCTCTTTTTTTAAAAACGAATATTCGAATATTCGCTTCGAATCAGTGCCGAATATCCGGAGCTCAAAAAACGCTATTCGGGCCAGCCCTATAACCAAGACATACAAAAAAACGATAATTATTCTCACACACAATGTACTTATTTCATATTCTCATACTCTATCCTTCTGGATCTCGTTGGAATAAACAATAAGCATGTTTGTGGTGCTTTATTAAGAACAAAAATCATTGCTTGTGCTTAAAATATGATTATTTTTCCAACACATATTGCTATTACATGCATATGCATTTCAGTTTTAATAGTTATTCTTTAAAAATATCAGCATTACACTGATATAAAATTAAATTAAAATATATTAGTGATGTCAAACACTACAAAATTAATTACAACCAACTTTTTTTAAATTCTGAAGTTCCCTGTATTTTTGAGAGGGAGACATTAATAATAGTGTAATGTGGTTTATGTCAGGCAGACTAGAGCTTTTTACTGTATTATAGGATCTCAGGACAGACCATATGACTAGAAAGGAAAAGCATGCACCAGATTATAAGGCACAATGGCGAATTTTTGGAAAAATAAAAGGATTTTAAGTGCGCTTTATAGTCCTACAAATATGGTAATTCTATTGTGAGCAATCACATGCACATAATGATCCAAACACTGTAGACAGAAAGCCTTCCCTGGACAATAGAGACAGTTACTCCAACACAAGCAGGATACACTTGATTTAAAAATGGTTTAATGTGCAATAAGCACTTAAGTGGTTAATAAGTGCTATAAACCTGACCCTCACACCTCTAGTGTCCTATATCACCCCTCCACTCTCACAGGGTAAACACACTGACTGCTGTTCAGATGTTAAATATAGCAACCTCACATGTTGGTTAAGAAATGCCACACAACCATAGCATGCTGTTGATGGCGGTGGATAGAAGGTGGCACAGTTCAATAAGAAGAAGGATCTGGAAAACCTACGCAAACCATGGGGAGGAAGAACTGAGACTATTAACTGTATATAGACTGTCATGGGCACAGAGACCAAACACAGCTAATTGGAAAAGTTCAGAGGCCAGTGAAGCCCTCTATTATTCATCCTGTTAGTGCCAGCACCACTGGCAGATGGAGGCACGGCTTAAATTAATGAAGTCCTGCAACCAGTGGCACACTCGGGTGCGCTATTCCAACAGGACATTGCTAGTCCACATAACGCTGTTGTCTCAAAAGCTTACCTTATAGACCCAAATACTGTGCAAACAGAAATTTAGCTCACTAGCTAATGCTAGCCAGTTAGCATAACAAGCCAACACACCGAAGTGACGGTAGCTAAGCTCTGTCGAGTCGCTCCGTTCTGCCTGGAGAAAAATGAGAACAGCACTTTGTCTAAGGAGCTCTTGCTGCTGTTCCTCGCTGTATGAGTGTTTTATATGAGAAAAATAGAAAAACATCAGCAAATAGCAATTATTCACTCAGAAAAGAGAGGAATTGAATTGCTTAATCGATCCACAGCTCCTAGAAAAGTCTCCCAGACGAGCCCAGAAGGAAGAAGGGAACTGTGGCTGATTTCAATACTGTAAGGCCTCTAATGTCTCCAATAATAACATATTGTAATTTGATTTTGTAACTTGTGTTTTACTTGTGCAACAGAGGTTTTGTGAAATATCTCCTTGAATACATCTGAATATTTTGAGTATTTTAGGTCCATTTATAGTGTTTTTGGAACTTTTGCTGTGTTAAAGTTGTTGGCATATCTCTTTTTACGGCCTACAGTTTACATTCTTCAGCAGTTTTTTCTGCTAATTCTGGATGTGTAGCTCAATAAATATGACCTACATCTAACGTATCGATACAATGAGAGCATACTGTTACACAAAAATGGTTAACCTTTAAAAAAAGGTTATCATGGTGGTATAGACTTAAAGGGTTCTGTGATCGTACAGAGG
Source organism: Astyanax mexicanus (assembly GCF_023375975.1). NCBI lineage: Eukaryota > Metazoa > Chordata > Actinopteri > Characiformes > Acestrorhamphidae > Astyanax > Astyanax mexicanus. The sequence goes on from NC_064408.1 coordinate 9,642,322, forward strand.
AAATCCCCACCCACTGGCTTCACTCAATGTGAGGAAACCAGAGCTGTGGAGTCTATGGAGGGGCTGGACACTCCTATAAACTTCCAGCCAAAACAGACAGTCAGGGTCTGCAGGCCTGTATTCCAGAAATCTCGACCTTCTAACACAGACTCAGAGTACACCAGCAGTTACACCAGTTCCCTGGATTTCTAATAACCACTGAGGGTTCTGTAAAATCTTCCAGCCTACAGTACATTCAGCACCACAGAGACGGTTAAGAGTAATGGCTGAGGTCTGGGGATGCAGCTGGTCCAGATTGCTAGGTCTTTTTTGGAGCTCTGCTAACAGCTATGTGAGGAATGTAAGCAGACTACATTATTTCCAGACAGAGTGAGGAACGGCCAATGGCGTCTTCATGCTGTCACAGAGCTGCTCATGCTGGGTGTGTGCTGTTTATATCACATCACTGAAAGCTATGCTGGGGATCCCTGGAGCTGCTGGACTAGCAGTACTTTTAGTACTAGCTAAAACTCACTCTGCAGTATTAGTATTAGGAGTTGGGAGTCTTATCCTTAACCAATCTTCTCCTTTTTTTCTTATTAGTGTGTTTTTTTTTTTAAGATTGTTGGCTCCAGAACAGCAGCATGTGGACCAGAAAAGGTAGGGCCACTGGTTGCAGGACTTCATTAATGTAAGCCATACTGCCGTCTGCCAGTGGTGCTGGCACTAACAGCATGACGAAAAGAGGGCATCACTGGCCTCTAAAACTTCGCAGTTATCTATGTTTTGTCACTGTGCCCATGTCAGACAGTCCATAGTCCATCAGCTCTTGCCTCGCTGGTCAACCAGCTTGTTTATATAGGTCATGGTGGCCATCATTCTGATATTTAAAAAAATCTGCAATTAATTCAGCTCAGAAATTCTACTGTGGAGTTCAGCTGTCAGCAAGCACTAAGCTGATAGCTGAATTCCAGAGTTCTGAGCTCAATATCTAAGGACTCAAAAGAACTATGGCCATAAATCACTTATAATATCAAACCAAAGAGAACCTCCTAATCAAACCAGTACAGTGCCATCCATCTGTTATCAATATTTAGCGATTAGCTCAGCTCAAAAAACATCGAGGCTAACACACCCCAAGCCTACTGCTGAGTTTGGCTGTTAGCAAGCATTGAGCAGGCATCTACATTCCAGTGTTCTGAGGTCAATATTTAAGAACTTGAGTGAACTATAGACATAATCCACATATCATATCAAACCTAGGTTATAAGAGATATAGTTACAGTATTTACAGCCTCTGTTACTGACTGATGGTCATTACGAGAAGCTGCCATCAGTTCAACACATTCAAGCTGAGCACAAAGTGCAGAACACTACTGTAGACTACTGTAGTCTGGCAGCGTGATGATACACAGCACAGGCAGTGGCTTTATACTCATATATCGATTCATATGGAGATCAGAATTATATTGTATTGGGACTGAAATTATGAAATATATATTACTATTTATAAGTTGTCACCAAACCATCCATCAATTCTGCTTAACCAGCAGCAGTTTGTAGTATTCTACCCAGCAGAGCTTCCCCATTTCTTTCTGCTCTCAGAACAAGGCTCTCAGTGTTAAGGACACCCACAACTCGGCTGAGGGTCAGAGGAGAGGTCACAGTTGGCCTGAAGTGTTGGGCCACCACTTCTACAGCTCGTAAATACACAATGAGACACGTTCTCGCCTGAGAACAAGGAGGTAATGCAAAAGGGAAAGCTGTACAGTTCATTTAAATGGAAAATTTCAGAACACAAGCATGTTTGTGTGCATGAGAAATCAGAAATTTCAGTTCCTGCAATACAGCGAGTCGTACTTAGTGGTAGAAATGGAAAAAGGTTAATGATTTGGAAATTAATAATAATAATTAATAATTAAAGGAATTTTATTAGGAATTTGTAGCCAAATCACGCACAGCATAATCTCAACCGGAAACCATCGTCCACATGGAGGACTGCAGAAGCAGCCAATCATGCACTGCATACTCTTAACCAGAAACCACAGAAACCATGAGGAGATACTGAGTGCCAATACAGATATGGGCACGCACCCACATATGCATGCACCCACACAATTTAGAGAATCCAATTTACCTGATCTCCATGCATTTCAAAAGTGGATGGAAACCAAAGTCCCTGCAGGAAACCCATGTAAAAACAGGGAGACCATGGAAACTCTACTCAGATTGGGATTGAACCCATAAGACCCCAGCACTGGGAGGCAAACGTGCTATCCACTAAGCCACCATGCCGCCCACAAAACTCTAATATTCTGGACATTCTCTTTTTAAGCTGTGATGAGTGAGTGCAAGGCGAGTCACTTTTTCCTCAAAGAAAAAAAGAGACGAAGCAACAAACCGCAGACTGACTGTACACTATCAATATAATCATGAAACCTGTTCAGTGAGTTGATGGAGACACAATGTCTACTGTTTAACTGCTTTAATGCAAGGTTTAAATCTGATGCCAGTGCTAAACAGTGACAGTAGTTGTCAAAAAGGCTACAGTAACTCAGATAATTATCTAAAAAGAATTTCAGTAAGTTGAACACATAAAATCTTGACGCAAATAGCTAGCTAAAGCAGAAGACCACATTAGGTTCCGCCACTTCTTTCAGCCAAGACCAGAAAGCTGAGGCTGCAGTGAGCAGAGGATCAGCAAAACTGGGCATCTTAAGGATCAAGCATGGTGTGATAAATCTGGATTGCTGCCAAGACAGCATCACAGAGATGCTTGAGTCAACAATTTGGTGGCAACAATTTAAATCAATGGACACAACCTGCCTGATGTGAAGAGTCCAGGCTGGCGGAGGTTCCAAAAATCGTCAGTCCACCATATGTATGAATTTTACAAGTTAGGTATTTAGGAGCAGTAAAGCCACTCCACTGAAGTACTGTGTTATACAAGAGTTTCAGTTTGGGTCTCCAGTATTAGCATTACCTGCTAAGCGCTGGTGATTCAGAGGTATTATTGGCCTGTAGTCTACTTCTAACCCTGGCTAGCACTGCTGGAGCAGTATTAGCATTACCTGCTAAGCACTAGAAGTATGTTAGGTGGCATTAATGCTCAAGCCTTAGTGGAAATCTGCAAATCTAACCTTACTGTAAATAAACAGAAGCGCTTTACTCACCTAGAAAAACAGTTCTTAGAATAGAAATCTGTGTAGATTAATGTCTAGCGCTCGTTTGATTTGTCTGACTCATCTGAAAATGTTTAAGAATTACAGTTTTGTTATTACAGTAACTTATTATAAGAGAAACATGGCGACACCCCTGTTTCTAACAAGTGCCACTAAAAATGTGCCTTATAATCCGTAGCGCCTTATAGAATGCGAAAAAAAAACATTGTAATGATGTGGTGAAATTTAGTTTTTTTTTTCTTTGCACACTTTACTCTTGGTAATACAAATAAATCATCGCTTTGAACGCCACAGCCTATTTGAGCACTATTGCTGATCATGTGCTTTTCTTCATGATCATACCTAATCTTCAATCATTTCAAAATGGACCCCAAACAGATTTGAAAGAAAGGAATGTTTCAAATACCTTCTAGAATCTTTGCTGTGATAGGTTGAAGCCCTTTTGAAAGTAAAGCAAGGCCAAATCCAGTATTAGTTTGGTGTGAAAACCTACTGTAGTGAGAACTACAGGTCATTTCAAGGCAGAAAGTTCTCTGGGGCTTTCTCAAAATACACACCGTACACAAAGAACAGCACACCCGTATTTCCAGGTAAGGATGACTTCAGCGGAAGGAGTCTTATCTCTGTTTCTCTGCTTCCATTCCTACCCTCATGCTTTCCTTTTTATTCTAAAGCGTCCAGTAAGTTATTTCACTGTGGGAAGATCACAGAGCATTTCACATCATCCAGTGACATAGCTGTTGGACAGAATGTAGACATTACTCAGGTGATTATCCCGTTACTTTGCACATTACACCAACAACACCACAGAAACCAACAAGTAACGTTCACACAATTACCAGAGAACCACATTGTACCTACTAACCATGTGAAACACACCGTATAAACCACCCTCCAACATCTAAGATACCATAACCCCATAAAACCCTTCCAACCACCTATAAACACACAAGCAATAACACCCAAGCAATCATCTTGGATACAACAGCAACAATACTATAACACCTTACCAACCACCTGGAACACAGTATCGACCAACAAGCAACATCCCTGCAATCACATACCAACACTTGGAATTCCAAATGAAACAATTTCAACCACCTAGCAACACCAACACAATCCTCTGGGACACCACAGCAACCACACTGCAACACCATACCAGTCACTCATCATAACTACATCAACAATAACCAGGATACAACAGTAATCATACTATAAAACCATTAAAACCACGTGAAACACAATATCAACCTGCAAAAAAACACCTGGGAGACCACTAGTAGATACAACTGACTCAATCAGCAAGCATCACCAAAGAAATTATCCAGGACGCAACAGAACACATAGTAAAACACCCTACAAACCACCTGAAAGACCACATCAACCAGTATGCAACACCTGGGAGACCACAAGCACATACAAAGCAACTCCTCACCAGGCAACACCAAAGCAATCATACTTTAAACACCCTATCAACCACCTGGAACACCATATCAATCAGCAAAAAAACACCTGGGAGACTACAAGCACATACAAACAACTTGATCACCAAGCAACACCAAAGCAATCAACTGGAACACAACAGTAATTACACTATAACACCCTACCAACAACCCGGAACACCACATCAACCAGCAAAAAAACACCTAGGAGACCACAAGCACATACAAGCAACACTTCACCAGGCACCACCAAAACAATCATACTATGAACACCTTATCAACCACCTGAAACACCATATGAGCCAGCAAGCAACACCTGAGAAACCACAAGCACATACAAAGCAAATCCTCACCAGGCAACACCAAAGCGATCATACTATAAACACCTTACCAACCACCTGGAACACCACATTAACCAGTAAAAGTCACCTGGGAGACCACAAGTACATACAACCAACTCGATCAGCAAGTAACACCAAAGCAATCATCTGGGACACAGAAGTAACCATATTATAACACCCTACCAACCACCTGACATACCATATCAACCAGCAAGCAACACTTGGGAGACCACAAGTACATACAACCAACACCAAAGCAATCATCCAGGACACAACAGTAATCATAACACCCTGCCAACCACCTGGGACACCATATCAACCAGCAAGCAACACCTGGGAAACCACAAACACATACATCCAACTCAATCACCAAGCAACACCAAAGCAATCATACTATAAACACCATACCAACTACCTGGAACACCATAACAACCAGCAAAAAACACCTGGGAGACCACAAGCACATACAACCAACCCAAGTAACCCGCTTTGTCCTCACAGGGGCTGTCTAGATTATCAATGCACTCATCAACCCCATCTCTGAGGACACCACCACCACCAGCAGCAGCTCACCGCCTCCTCCCCGACACTCCCCGTAATGACAGTAGCAGCAGTGTGTCATCAGCCTGCTGTTCTGAGGGAGTGATGTGTTCAGGCTTGTGTTTCCTCACAGGCTCTGCTGCCATCTTTCCACAGTGTCCTCCTTACCTGTGAAACTGGAAGTGCCAGACACCTGTTTATCACCCTGACGCTCGCTGCTCTCTGGAGTCCAAGAACACTCAGTTTAGTGTCTGCCTGCAGTAACACCAATCCCAGAATGCACCAGACACTCAAATAGAGCACTGTGCTTACACAACAGGTGACTAAAATCTCTTTCTTACACATACAGCAATCTCAGGGTGCAGGGGAAGTAAGTTTAAGATGTAATTTATGTGGGGTACAAGATAGTAAGCATGATGCTACCAAAAGTCGTAAACCTTAATTAGCAAATTCTACTGTAAATTAACTTAATACGAAACTATTTAGCAGTGATCATGTGTCTACCAGGGAAAAACACAGCAAAAAAAACCACAGCAACACCATACAATCACCTAGCAACACAATAGGAAAGCCATAACAACATAAAAAAACATATTTCAACACAAAATTAACTATGCAGTATTGTGGACAACAAACCAAGCACACTAAAACGTTTTACCAACCACCCTAAACACTCAAATAATAAGGCAGCAACACCACAGCAACCACCTCCCAAAAACTGGCAAACCTGAAGCACATATACAATTCCATTCACCTACCAATGTTACAAGCAATAACCAGACCAACCGCCTGTGGTCATTATTTTTTTAGAATTAAACCACAGTTAGTTCCGACCCTGCAATGTCTACGAGTGCCGTTATCAGCTGGTAATGCACTGTAACCGAAGCTCTCCATGTATTACTCCGCCTCATACAGGTAACCTAGCAATGATGCAGTGCTTACAAGCCAAACAGCGCAACTACAAACAGAGCAGCAATGGAACTATTTTAATTCTTGGAGTTTTTTATAACCAAACAGATTGTATTTTCTCCTCCTCTTTAGCTCAAAATCTTTTAATAATCAATAAGCGATAATGGAAGTGTGGTATAGTCACAATAACACACTCGAGATTTGTGCTATAACGTCTAATATTGGCACTGTTGTGCTGTGGTAGTACAGCAGCACAGCAGTGCCAATATTACACATTTTAGCATCCCCCTCTTGTGTATGACTGCTTTATTATCATTATTAAATATTATATATTTTTAGCAAATCTACAATTCCATATTAATATATAATTGCAAATCTACCAGGGACATGGATTTGTGTAGGATACCACAAAAACATTTTAATCACTTAGAAACACAAAGTCAACCATGCAACATTTTAGCAATTACCAATAAATCTACAATTCCATATAAATCTATATTTCCCAATTTACTAGTGGCATTGATTTGCATTGCTGCAAAGCAATAAATACTGCAATACCAAGTTTATAATATATTACTTTATTTAAACTGCAACACACAAATGCATACAACATTGCAGGTTTAAACAACCACCTGCAACACCCAATCAACCAACATCTGAGACACTTTAACCACACAGCACTCTTTTCACAGCTGCATGCTGGAAATAATAAACATTGTTGACGCCTAGAAGGTGTCAGAATGTGCTCAACTGCAACACAGTCAAACAGCTGACCAATGCAGGTGTATCCATTAAAATATACCAGGGTCAGCATAGGGCAAAAACTTACAACCTTCATAACTACCCCTGTGTTATGCTAATGTTTAGGTGTGGGCTCCAATTCACCAGTTTAACCAGTATTACTGTCACACAGCTAAACATAGGGTGAGTCACACTGCACACCAATTGGCTCTACAGTCCATAATCACCATCACCAATTCACCAGAAATAGCTTTTAAGACACTGATGAATTCAAGAGTGAACAATAACAGTTCATGTTACTGATCTGGCTCTATAATCCAACCCATAGTATAGATCATCTTAAAACTGGGGACCCCTTAAAGAGCCACTAAAACCTACACCATATTTTTTCATTAATAGCTGAAATACGTAAAGTGGCAGACTGTATTATTTTGTTTCTAAACTGAAAGCAGAAGCATTTCTGAGTGGAGAAGAGATAAAATATTGTGTTTCCGGTGTGCTGGAACGACCATCCCTGCTAAACCTAATATATATTCTTTATAAAA